>NC_042615.1:808673883-808973883 GCF_901001135.1 Rhinatrema bivittatum | reverse complement strand
CCACATTTAGTCACCTTCTGACTAGTATCATCATTCCTGCTTAAGGTGATGTCTCATTTCCAGTTCAACTAACAAGTATCTCTTTCTGGGTAAAGATGAAAGACTGCATCTTTTGGATGTATGTTGCATTCTCTTAAGATACCTGAAGATGACCAACCCCTTCAGAAAGTAACCTCCAGGGCCACACTAGCTAGGTGGATTAAAGAAGTAATGTTGGCAGCCTGTTTACTCAGTGGTAGGCAAGCATCAGTGATACTCCATGCACATTCCACAAGGCTGTAAGCATTGTCTAGGGCAGAAGTATCTTCAGTCTCCCCAGACGAAATCTGTAGGGCTACCACTTGGTCATCTCTGCATTCCTTCTCTAAATATTACAGACTAGACGAACAAGCCAAGGCAGATGTGGCCTTTGGGGTGTGAGGGTCCTTACAGCAACTCTGTCTTCCTTTCACCTGGCCTAGTTGCAGCGTTGGTAACTCCCAAATGTAATGAGTGGTCAAGCAGGAGGGAAAGGAAAGTGAAATTTGAACTTAGTTGATAATTTCCTTTCCTTGAGTCCTGCTTGACCAGTCTAGGACCCACCCAAGAACACAGTAGCTAGCTATATTAAAGGCATCGCGATAATTCAGACTCTTTCTCTCTCTCCCCCTCCCCCTGCTCCCAGAAGTAGCCTTGAGGGATCCAGATATTTTCAAATTATTTTCAATGGGCAGTTATGGGCCTTTGTGCCCTAGATTAGGTCTTTGGTTGCTTTGGCAGAAGGCTACTGGCAAGGGCCTAGGGCCACTCTTCCATTATTGCAAATGATGAAATCTCGAAGGAGGTATGTCCCTGTCTCTGGCTGCTGAGGAGCAGGGAAATCCTGAGTATAAGGACTGGTCTAGCAGGATACAAGGAAAGGAAATTATCAGGTAAGATCAAATTTTACCATATAAGCAAATTTGCAAGCAGCAACACTTTTACATGTTGCTGAGCTGTGTCATCATAAAGGTGATTCCATAGAAAAACATGGACAGACTTTTGAATGAGTGGATCGAAGATCAGAAGCAATGTAATATTCCCATAAACACAGAGATAATCCAGAAGAAGGCACATTTTGCATAACTTCAAGATTAGTAGCAAAGGAGCAATTACCAAAGTTAGCTGCTGTATGTGATTTATCCTGAGCTGCTGAAGAAAAGCATGAAAGGAGGAAAATAAAACCAGAATATTTATTTATTTATTTATTTATTTATTTAAATGCCTGCTTAGAATAATCCAGTTGAAGCGGCATACAACAAAACATTAAAATGTCATACAATAAAATATTGGTTACATTCATAAACATTGAAACACATTGTTACTATTAAGCATAAGAATAAAAATAAAACTTCTCCCCCAAAATCTAACATACCAGCGAGTCCTAATCAGACTCAAGAAGAAGACTCAAGTAGACTCACCACAGGCTTCTCCAACAATGAAATAGATTTTCAGTATTGATAAGACAGGCCTTTACTGGCTAGGGAAAAAAAAAGGTCTTAGCCAGGTTTTAATTTTACAAAGATCATTTGACACTTCTTCTAGGAGGCAGTGCTGCAAGTGGTTTTAATTTGAAGCCCCTCTGATGTACCATTCTGAAAATCTGAGGGTCATGAACAGCTATGCAAAGTCAAATTTACTAGCAAATTGGAGATCAGACAAGGCAACTTGGTGAATATGAACATTTTTCAAAAGTGCTTTACAACTTACTTTTGTCCTCCATTCAAAAGACATTCTGTTCAGACAGTGCTGCATGCTATCCAGTCAACTTAGGTGATCTGTCTGAAAACCTGAGGGCTGAGTATATCATCAAAAAAACACCATTAATCCAATTATTATTAAGGAGTGATTATCTCATACAAGGCTTATTACCTTTTGCCAGCTCATAAAAGGAAACAGTGGGGAAGATAAGCCAACAATTAGGGAGATCTGGCAACTACAACATTATGCATGCTATTGACAACATCGCCAAGTCCTAAGAGAAACTTAAAATAATGAAGTTTGAATGCAATGTGGAATAAACTGGAAATCATTCCATAAATCCAACTAAACATAGTGAGCATTGCAAATGATTCTGGATTGGAAAGAGTCATGGAATTTTATGTGGTTGAGTAGCTACAGTCACATGGAGAAGGACCTGTCCAATGGGCAAATGAAACAAGAATGAATAGAGGAGAATATGGAAACTCCATCCACCCCATGTCAGTTAAATACAAAGCAACTTCCTGAAATCTTTACACACATTGAGGTTGTTTGGGATCCATCATCTGTGAGGATCCACAAATCTCGATGGTGGACTTATCATTTTTTTAAAGGAATAAATGAAATGATCAGCTGCTAGAGGGCATTATATAAGGAGAAGTGGAACCATTCAAAACAGCTGAACTATGACAGCTGTTTCATCCTCTATAACCCAGAGGATGAAACAGAACGAGAAGGCAGGGGATCCATAAGATGAGGACTGACCCTGTGTTTGAGAAGGAAAAAAGGTTTTGTTTTTGGTTATTTTATATGGCTGATTTTTTGATCTTCACAATAAAGTATTATAGGAAAGCTTAATGCACCTGATGTGTCTGTGTAATTTTCATTTGCATATGAGTGGACAGTGATGGATGTAAATTTCTTGGCTATGGAAAATTACATGGGTAGCATACATTTCATGCATTGTGTCTGCACCTGTGTAGATGAAAAATTACAAGGCAGAAAGAACTGGAAGCTCCTAAATATATACATTCCTTTCCCACTCCTTAATCCCTTCCATAAGATACATACACACACTCCCTTACTCTCACCAGATCCATTACACAATTGCATTTCCCACAGATGCTCCCAAAACACCACCATAAAAAAAATATTTCGGGTAAGGTCAATGACAGGAGTCAATAGCTGGCACATTTCATTCATTGCAAATAACTGCCAGAGTTAAAGAACACCTTTGGAAAATTAGTGTATTCCATGGAGCATGTTGTTCAGATTTTCATTAAAAGTCAATGAGAAAATATATTTATATATATTGTTTCCTATATTGAAAAGTATCTCTTTTATATATCAAGGGATTCCTATCCTTTATTTAAGGTAGAAATGAGGAGTGAGAAGACACTTTCTCCAATAAGCTACCTGAATTTATACTGGTCACGGTGTATTCATTCCTCAAGTTTCAGTGAGAGGGTTGGTGCCTTTCAAGAGTCCCAGCATGCATGATGGAGAGTTTCAGATTGTTTTTAGTAGAGTGTGCAAAGAAGGTATTTCTGTATCAACCATCTGTCACAGCATATGCAGTATTAGCATCACTGGATAAGCCACAAATCTTCCTTAATTCTTTTTCAGGTATTTAATACCTAGTGGTGCAGATGTTCTGTCACTACAGGTATTACTTGAGAAGAAGTGAGCACCTAACTACAAATTAAATAAAACCTGTACCATATATGTAAATTATACTGTGAGATGCTCTCTTCCAAAGCAACAAAATAGTTAGCTTTAGCAAATTACCAGTAAATCAGTTATATTTTTGTTAATGGCATGTTGCACATTGATATTTTCTTCTTTTATTTGGAAGCTTGTCAATTCTAAAATATTTGCTAATACATTTTTTCTATAAGCACATAAGAACATAAGATTTGCGATACTGGGTCAGACCAAATATCCATCAAGCCCAGTATTCTGTTTCTAACAGTGGTCAATCCAGGTCATAAGTACTTGGCAGGATCCCAAAAGATAGAGTCCATGCTGCTTACCCCAGGGATAAGCAGTGGATTTTCCTAAATCCACCTTAATGGTTTATGAACTTTTCTTCCAGGAACTTGTCTAAACCTTTTTTAAACCCAGCTACACAAATAGCTTTCATCCCATCCTCCAACAACAAATTCCAGAGCTTAATTATGCGTTGAATGAAAAAAAAATTCTCTGATGACAAACAGGATGGCAGTCCTCACACATGGGTGACATCATTCATTTATTTATTTATTTATTTATTTATTTAGGGTTTTTTTAATATACCGATATCCGTTTGCACATCGTATCGGTTTACATATAACAAAAACAGTGTCGCCATAATGACAGGCAGAGCCTTTACAGGGAACAAAACTGTAAATAAGAGGTTAAATATAGGAGAGTTTGATACAATATAGTCGAAAAACAGATTAACTGGGTACAGAGCAAATACAGGGCATGATGTATATACAGGTCAATATTTACAAAATTTACAATATACGGTTTCAAAAGTAGCTAGTTTCAACAAAGTGTGGAACAACATTTAGCATTTATTCATTCACATTCATTTGATGGAGTCCAGCACGAAAAACTTATGTCAAAGTTTCCAGAACTTTGACTCAGCCTTTCTGGGCATGCTCAAGCATGCATTAAACCATGCAGGGCCCCCTCAGGCTTTTCTTTTCTGCTGAGCTTTGTGTGTCATGGCAATTTTGAAGTATCTCTGAAAACTTCGTTGATTTGCTTTTTCTCATAATTTTTTATTGTGTGATTGCTCAGTCGATGCGTGGTCCCCCTCTCGATTCTCCCCTTATCTTTAGTCAGGTTTATCAATGTTTTTGAGTAAGTTTTATTTCACAGATGATTCCCGGAGTGGTGGTGCCATCAATTTCGATATCGCACCCCTTTTGTCTATGACCAGGTTTAAGCAGTGCCCTCTGTGCAGGAGGACATGTCTTATCACAGATCCCCATGAATGCATCCTCTGCCTGAGGGAAAATGTCTGGGGTTGCAGAAGGTGCGTCCGGATGACCCCAAGATATGTAAGATCTGGCTCAATAAGATGGAATGTCTCGTCAGGCCAGAGAAGATCGGTCCATCAGCATCGGTGTGGACTGCCCCCATCTCCCACTGGTGGTTCCCCCACTGCCACACCATCCCCACGGCCTGGATTCAGATATCCTACTGACTGCTATCACTGGCCTTTCACAGACCTATACCCCCCACTCCAAAGGGGGAGGGAAACATCCGCAACCCACTCCAGACCCTAGCAAACGAGCTCTAGCAGAACAGGCCATCTCCCAGATCTCGATGGTAGGGACTTTTTGCCTCCCTGGAGCAGGACGACCATACATCACCTCCAGCCAGTCCGTCATCGGGGGATGTTCCTCCCGAGAAGGACACGCAGCCGGCCAAAGGGAAGCTGCCAAAGTGAACACTCTCCTTCTCCACGCTTCTCCCCCCAGCTTAGTTCACCCTCACAGGGTTCGCCACCCTTATCACTGGGGTCATTCTCCGGGCTCCCTTGGGACCCGCCTGAAGAGCCGCCTGAACCCTCCTCTCCACCGGAGGACCTCTCATACTCAAAATTCGTTGAAAAGGTGGGCATGCAGCTCAACAGTGAGACCAAGAAGGTCCTGAACCCCAGGGCCGAAGTCATGGGCATCCTCAAAATCTTCGAAGTGCCTGCCGAGCCTACGGTGCTTTCCTCACACGCTGTCCTCTACACAGTGCTGGAGAAATCTTGGCAGTCCTCTTTTTCCACCCTGCCAACCTCACGAAAAACAGATCTAAAGTTTCAAATGAGGCGGTTTCCATTCTGTTCCTCTCCGCACCTCCCACATGCTTCCATTGTGGTGGAAATGGCCATGAAGCATGCCAAGAAGACGAGACTGCCCTCGAATGCGCCACAGGGGAAGGACAACCACTACCTGGATGAGTTAGGTAGATGTTACTTCCAATCTGTCATGCTGGGTGCGAAAATACAACACCAATTTTACATCACCCAGTACCTGTACGAGTGCCTCCAGTCCTTGAATCCTTTCTTCGGTGCTGACCCATCATCTGAAGGACTCCCACAACCGATTCTAGACATGGAGGAAGGATTACGCCGCCACCTACGTACAATCTATGAGTCCTTCGAAATTTCATCGAGGGTATACGCTTCAGCCATAGTGGCCTGCCACTTAGCTTGGCTAAGGGCCAGCGCAATTAGGGAGGAAATTCACAAGAAATTGGTGGACCTCCCTTGCAAGGGCGACAACCTGTTCGGGGACAAATTGCGAGAGACTGTCTCCCTACTAAAGGAGCAAAATGTGGCATTCCTATCACTAACCTGCCCACCTGAGTCTTCCACCAATACGAAGCATTACTACTCGACATACTGCAAGCCCAGCTTCCAGAGGCCACCGTTCTGCTCGTACCAACTGTACAGGGGGCCGATGTTCCAGCTGCCATGCCAACCCCCTTAGCAGGCCCAGCAGCGAGGCAGAGCCAGGGACCAATGACAGCAACATCAACCGCCCACACCCACCCCCAAGCCCCTGCAACGTTTTTGAGCCAGGAGGGGCCATTACCATCAACGCCAGTGGGGGGCAGGGTAGCACAGTTCTTTCCCACCTGGTCAGCGATCACCTCCGACCGTTGGGTCTTGGACATCATTCGCGAAGGTTACAGACTCAATTTCAAGCTTGCTCCTACACTTCCTTGGAACACGGTCTCCCCAAGGCCCTCTCCGACATCACAGGTCCTTCAGGATGAGCTGTCTTCACTGCTCACCCAGCAGACCATCCAGGTGATTCTATCGTGCCAACATGGGCAAGGCTTCTATTCCCCATACTTCCTCATCCCCAAGAGATCAGGAGGCCTTTGCCCCATTTTGGACATTTGTGAACTGAACAAATTCCTCCTCAAGGAGAAGTTCAATATAACGTCCTTAAACTCAATTCTGCCTTTTCTGCAGCCCAATGACTGGATATGTTCCCTGGATCTGAAGGATGCCTATTCCCACATTCTCATGCACCATTCCTCATGGCACTACCTGTGCTTCCAGTCCAGTGGCCAACACTACCAGTACAGGGTATTCCCCTTTGGACTGTCGTCTGCCCCCTGAGTCTTCACCAAATGTCTAGCGGTGGTGATGGTCCACCTTTGTTGGAAGGGTATCCAACTCTTCCCATACTTAGATGATTGACTGTTCATAGCCCCGAACGCCGCAAAACTAAACTTATACCTACAAGAATCGATAGAGTGCCTTCAGAGTCTTGGCCTGGTGATCAACTGTGAGAAGTCCAATCTCCAGCCTACCCAAGTCTTACAGTTCATAGGAGCAAGGATCGACACACTGACCCAAAGGACATTTCTGCCCACCGACCGCGCAAATGTCCTGAGAACCCTGGCCAAGAGGTTGTGGACCATCCATAGCATTTCGGCTCTTCAAATCCTCACTCTTCTCGGCCACATGGCATCTATCTACTTAGTTCCTCACACCAGGTTTCACATGTGCCACTTACAGTGGGGACTAAAGGCACAGTGGACCCAGTATCGGCAATCACTGTCATGCTCAATCTGCCTGACTCACTCTGTGCGCAAGGACATAGAGTGGTGGCTGCGCCTGTGATTGCTCACAATGGTTGCAAAGTTCTGGCCGCCTTCCCACGAGGTCATCTTAACCACGGACGCTTCACGGAAGGGATGGGGAGCTCACATCAACCATCTGCGGACACAGAACCTGTGGTCGCCATCAGAAAGGACTCGGCCAATAAACCTCTTGGAGCTTCGGGCAATCCGGAACGCCCTGTGTACCTTCGTGGGTCACGTTCAGGGAAAGATAGTCACGGTCCACATGGACAATCAGTTGACCATGTTCTACATCAACAAAGAAGGAAGGTCCAGTTTTTGGAAACTGCCATTTTGGAGTGGGCTGCTCAATGCTCCATCAGCCTGCAGGCCACCTACCTCCTGGGGATAGCGAATGCCTGCGTGGACCACCTAAGCAGAATATTTCACCCTCATGAGTGGTCATTGAAGCAGAGAGTAGCAAACCGAGTTTTCGTCTCTAAATTTTTTACAAGAAATATGGGGGAGGAGTCAAAGAAAAGGGAGCCATCATTTTCAAACGTTTCATCAGTGTAAGAGGAAATACACATATAGGGGCAAGCCACACCCTTAATTCTGTTTAAACCACTTAAAGATGTCCATCTAGGAAAGATCTTAATTGTACAGGTTGAAAAAACACATAATTCTCATTTTGGTATCTTATTAGACTTCAACAAACATTTTGCACCACAATTTATAAACTCTGTTCTCATTTACAGGAACATTTTTTCTACGTTCTTGAGTAGATTTAATAATATCTGGGAATACCCAGACTTTATGCCCATGAAATTGGGTTAACCTGTTCCTGAAAAAAAACTTCAAAACTAAATTATAATCTTGTTCAAAGGCAAACGTGACTAACAATGTCCCTCTAGCTACTATTTCAGTTTCAACAGATAGTTCTAGAATCTCTGATATATTTAATGTACGCTGATCTTGTAATTCTATTTCAATAGGATTTACCGGCTTCTTAGGCATATAATAAGCCTTAGTTACCATAGGCATGATTTCTTTTGGAATTTTAAAGCATTCTATTAAATAAGATTTAACAAGATCCATCACAGAAGATTTAGGTACAATAGGGAAATTTAATATTCTCAAATTCAGAAATCTCAAAGAATTCTCGATCTTTTCAAATTTCTTCGTTGATGTAGCTTCAAATTGGATTAAATTTGTTTGAATCTTCTCTATAGTGGCAGTTTTTTTCCAAACCATCCATTTTTTCTTGTTGCAAATTCACCCTTTTTTCAATGTCCAAACCCCGTTTGTTGGAATCCACAACTTCTCGAGCATTAATCGCCGATTCTATAGAAGCCAAAGCTCCCCACACAGTATCCAAAGAAACAATAGCAGATTTCTTCAATGAGAAAACTTTTGCTGAACTTAAAGAGATGGCATCTTCTAGGTTTAACCTCGATGTTGTCTCCTACCAGTACAGTAAGTTTTGGGAGCGCCGACTTCAATGTTCCGAGCACATTCAGGACCTCCGCAGATGATTCCACAGCCGACCCTGCCCCATTTTCCTCTCCTGCGTGCAGTGAAGCCAGCTTTTCCACCTCTAAACCCGATGGCTTAGGGCTGCCACTGGATTCCCGCAGGGTATTCACTGATTCAACTACACCTACGGCCCGCAGGCCTCGCTGAGGAGAGGGAGTCTCAGGCACTCCAGGACTAAGCGAGATCTTCTTGGCCAGTGAGGGATCTCCGCTCCTGAATCCTCTCTTACAGCGGACCTCACTTCTGGGATCAATGGTGTAGAAACTGTCTATCTTTCTTTGAGTTGTCTGCATAGAATCCAGTGAAGAAGTATTTTCTCTCAGTTTAGCCTTTCGTTTCGTGTGGGGCATCTTGAAAGCAATTTCGCTTGAAAATGGGAGGAGGAATAGCCTTGTGGTTAGAGCAGTGGACTATGTACTAGGAGACCAGGGTTCAAGTCCTGCTGTTGCTCCTTGTGACCTTGGGCAAGTCACTTTACCCTCCATTGCCTCAGGTACAAAAACTTAGATTGTAAGCCCTCTGTGGATAGAAAAATACCTACAGTACCTGAATGTAAACCAGTGTGATATCTCGATTGAGATCGAATGTCGGTATATAAAAAATAATAAATAAATAAATAAATAAAATAATTGTATAGAGGTATTTCGGTCGACAGAACAGTCCTTCCTTGCTTCCTATGCATCAGCCATCTTGGCTCCGCCCCTGTGTATTCTATCTTTTAACCAGTTGGCAGTCCACATTAGGATATTGCCACCTAGCCATGACTTTCAAATTTCCTAAGGAATCTCTCAGGAGCGACTTTGTCAAATGTTTTCTGGAAATTCAGATATACTATATCAACTGGCTTCACCTTTATCCATATGTTTATTTATGCCCTCAAAAAAAGTAGCAGATTTTTGAGGCAAGACTTCCCTTGGCTAAATCATGTTGTTTCTGTCACATTAAACTATGCTTATCTATAGCTTCAGCAATTTTGTTCTTTATGACAGTTTCTGCCATTTTGCCTGGCACAGAAGTCAGACTCACTAATCTGTAACCCTTTGATCCCTTTTTAATTTAGTCTATCTGCTATGGCTTTCTCATCCCTAAGTGCTCCTTTTACCCCTTAAGAACATAAGAACATGCCATTCTGGGTCAGACCAAGGGTCCATCAAGCCCAGCATCCTGTTTCCAACAGTGGCCAATCCACGCCATAAGAACCTGGCAAGTGCTCAGAAACTAAGTCTATTCCATCTTACCGTTGCTAGTAATAGCAGTGGCTATTTTCTAAGTCAACTCAATTAATAGCAGGTAATGGACTTCTCCAAGAACTTATCCAATTCTTTTTTAAACACAGCTATACTAACTGCACTAACCACATCCTCTGGCAACAAATTCCAGAGTTTAATTGTGCGTTGAGTGAAAAAAACGTTCTCCGATTAGTTTTAAATGTGCCACATGCTAACTTCATGGAGTGCCCCCTAGTCTTTCTATTATCCGAAAGAGTAAATAACCGATTCACATCTACCCGTTCTAGACCTCTCATGATTTTAAACACCTCTATCATATCCCCCCTCAGCCGATTCTTCTCCAAGCTGAAAAGTCCTAACCTCTTTAGTCTTTCCTCATAGGGAAGCTGTTCCATTCCCCTTACCATTTTGGTAGCCCTTCTCTGTACCTTCTCCATCGCAATTATATCTTTTTTGAGATGCGGCAACCAGAATTGTACACAGTATTCAAGGTACGGTCTCACCATGGAGCGATACAGAGACATTATGACATTTTCCATTTTATTCACCATTCCCTTTCTAATAATTCCCAACATTCTGTTTGCTTTTTTGACTGCCGCAGCACACTGAACCGATTTCAATGTGTTATCCACTATGACGCCTAGATCTCTTTCTTGGGTTGTAGCACCTAATATGGAACCTAACATTGTGTAACTATAGCATGGGTTATTTTTCCCTATATGCATCACCTTGCACTTATCCAGATTAAATTTCATCTGCCATTTTGATGCCCAATTTTCCAGTCTCACAAGGCCTTCCTGCAATTTATCACAATCTGCTTGTGATTTAACTACTCTGAACAATTTTGTATCATCTGCAAATTTGATTACCTCACTCGTCGTATTTCTTTCCAGATCATTTATAAATATATTGAAAAGTAAGGGACCCAATACAGATCCCTGAGGCACTCCACTGTCCACTCCCTTCCACTGAGAAAATTGTCCATTTAATCTTACTCTCTGTTTCCTATCTTTTAGCCAGTTTGTAATCCATGAAAGGACATCGCTTCCTATCCCATGACTTTGTACTTTTCCTAGAAGCCTCTCATGAGGAACTTTGTCAAACGTCTTCTGAAAATCCAAGTATACTACATCTACCGGTTCACCTTTATCCACATGTTTATTAACTCCTTCAAAAAAGTGAAGCAGATTTGTGAGGCAAGACTTGCCTTGGGTGAAGCCATGCTGACTTTGTTCCATTAAACCATGTCTTTCTATATGTTCTGTGATTTTGATGTTTAGAACACTTTCCACTATTTTTCCTGGCACTGAAGTCAGGCTAACCGGTCTGTAGTTTCCCGGTTCGTCCTTGGAGCCCTTTTAAAATATTGGGGTTACATTAGCTATCCTCCAGTCTTCAGGTACAATGGATGATTTTAATGATAGGTTACAAATTTTTATTAATAGGTCTGAAATTTCATTTTTTAGTTCCTTCAGAACTCTGGGGTGTATATCATCCGGTCCAGGTGATTTACTACTCTTCAGTTTGTCAGTCAGGTCTACCACATCTTCTAGGTTCACCGTGATTTGGTTCAGTCCATCTTAATCATTACCCATGAAAACTTTCTTCGGCACGGGTACCTCCCAAACATCCTCTTCAGTAAAACACCGAAGCAAAGAAATCATTTAATCTTTCCACGATGGCCTTATCTTCTCTAAGTGCCCCTTTAACTCCTCGATAATCTAACGGTCCAACTGACTCCCTCACAGGCTTTCTGCTTCGGATATAATTTAAAAGGTTTTTGCCTCTACGGCCAACTTCTTTTCAAATTCTCTCTTAGCCTGTCTTATTTATGTCTTACATTTAACTTGCCAACGTTTATGCATTATCCTATTTTCTTCTGTTGGATCCTTCTTCCAATTTTTGAATGAAGATCTTTTGTCTAAAATAGCTTCTTTCACCTCCCCTTTTAACCATGCCGCTAATCGTTTTGCCTTCTTTCCAGCTGACTCCCTTGCACATTCACACATACATATTCTTTTACACTCAATACACAATTAAGCTCTGGAATTTGTTGCCAGAGGATGTAGTTAGTGCAATTAGTGTAGCTGGGTTTAAAAAAGTTTGGATAGGTTTCTTGGAGGAGAGGTCCATTGACTTGCTATCGATCGAGTTGACTTGAGAAATAGCTGCTGCTATTGCTGGCAGCGGTAGCATGGGATCTACTTAGTGTTTGGGTACTTACCAGGTACTTGTAGCCTGGATTGGCTACTGTTGGAAACAGGATGCTGGCCTAGATGGACCTTTGGTCTGACTCAGTATGGCAATTTCTTATGATCTTAAACACACATACACACATAATCAGTGCTGCTTCTTCACTCTGGCCAGCCAAACTGCTCCTGACTGCAGGGGGAGGAGGAGGAGGAGGATGATACTACTTTTTCTGGTCCCCTCCCCTGCCACGCTGCCCCTACCTCTCCTGACTGCTGGGAACGGGAGGGGGTGAGAAATCAATGTGGCTTCTGACTGCAGGGCGAGGGGGGGAGGGGCACAATACTCTTTTAGACAGGTGACATTCCTCCTTCTTATGATGGAATTGGGGGGTCCCAGTATTTTCTTCAGGCTGCGCTTTCCCTCTCGTGCTCCTGATGATAGTGGGAGAGTGGTGAGAATTTGCTGCTGGTGGCCAGAAGAGTAATTTAATTTGCTGGTTCAAATTTTGATGGGGCTATGGGCCCTATGGTCCACTTTGTTCTGGTGCCTGTGAGCTCAGTGATCCTCCCTCTTTACAGGAGCTGTTTCGAGGGGAAGTTGCAAGTTTACAACTTTCTCTGGAGCCAGCTCCTATGAAGGGAAAGGATCGCTGCTTGCAGGATGCAGACAATGCAGTTGCATGTGCATCGACAGTCAGGAGTCCCAATTTTTCCTCGGAAGAGCCGAATGCAGCTTGTGAGACATCTCTGACCAGAGCAAAGAGGGCAGGGATTCTACTTCCTGATTCCAAAGAAAACAGGAAGGCTCCATCCCATCCCAGACCTGAGGGCCTTAAACAGGTTTCTTAAAAAAAAAAAAGAGAAGTTCAAGATGGTTTCCCTAGGCACCGTGTTCCCCTTGCAAAAAAGTGGACTGGCTTTGCTCCCTCAGTCGAAAGAATGTGTACACTCACATCGAGATCTTCCCCAGCCAATTTGTGGGTGGGAAAACAGCATTTCCAATACCGGGTTTTGCCGTTTTTGGGCTAGTGTCAGCCCCACATATCTTCATGAAATGCTTAACCCTCATAGCGGCACAACTTCACAGGCCTGGGAGTCTGTTTTCCCGTATCTGGATGATTGGCTGGTCAAGAGCACCACTCGGGTAGGGGTCATAGAGTGCAGAGGCTCAACCATCTGGGTTGCTGGAGTCACAGGTTTCAGCGTGGCACATGTTGGACTGTTTGGGCCATATGGCCGCATCAGTACATGTGACTCCCTTGACACTTCTGTACATGCAAAAGGGCCCAGTGGACCCTAAGGTCCCAGTGGCAACAAGCTACGCAGGATTTACGGAAATGCATCCGCGTCACCCCGTCCCTCCAGGACTCCTTGGCTTGATGGTGGGTAAATTCCAATCTGGAATGGAACAACTCTCCTATGAGGAAAGACTAAAGAGATTAGGACTTTTCAGCTTGGAGAAGAGACGACTGAGGGGGGATATGATAGAGGTGTTTAAAATCATGAGAGGTCTAGAACGGGTAGATGTGAATCTGTTATTTACTCTTTCGGATAGTAGAAAGACTAGGGGGCACTCCATGAAGTTAGCATGGGGCACATTTAAAACTAATCGGAGAAAGTTCTTTTTTACTCAACGCACAATTAAACTCTGGAATTTGTTACCAGAGGATGTGGTTAGTGCAGTTAATATAGCTTTGTTTAAAAAAGGATTGGATAAGTTTCTTGGAGGAGAAGTCCATTACCTGCTATTAAGTTCACTTAGAGAATAGCCACTGCCATTAGCAATGGTTACATGGAATAGACTTAGTTTTTGGGTACTTGCCAGGTTCTTATGGCCTGGATTGGCCACTGTTTGGAAACAGATGCTGGGCTTGATGGACCCTTGGTCTGAACCCAGTATGGCATTTTCTTATGTTCTTATGTTCTTAATGGGGGGTGTCCTTTCAAAGTCCTCTGATCCAAATTGTGCTATTGACAAATGCATGCACTCTGGGCTGGGGGGCTCATGTCAATGAGCTCTGCACCCAGAGTCTTTGTTCTGCTCAGGAATGATTGTGTCGGATCAATTTCCTGGAGCTCCAGGTGATCAGGAATACAAAAATTGACTGCCCAACAAAATTGTGCTGATACAGAGTGACAACCAAGTGGCATTGTGGTATATCAACAAAGAGGGAGGCCCAGGATCGTGCCTCTTGTGTCAGGAAGCAGTCCAGAAATGGTCATAGGCCCTCTCCCAAGGGATGGTGCTCAGGTCCATGTAAACTGGCTGGAATGGAGAAATGCGATTGTGGACGGACTGAGTTCCTTTCAATCCCACAAATGGTCTCTGGAACAAGGTGTGGAGATCATTCTGCCTAAATGGCTGTATATGTTTCAAACTGTTCATTGCTATTTAGCCAGATGGGATCTGCGCCAACTGGAGAAACTATTGCGGAAGTATTTATGGAAAATGTATAAAATGTTTAAATAAATAAATGGGAATATGGGGATTTGGGGTTGGCAGACTTCAGGCTCTATGATGTTGCATGCAACTTGCACCATGTTTGCTGATTGGCTACTAGGTTCGCAGTTTTATACTCCTGTCTTTTTGGAGAATACTTTGTTGGCCCCACTGGGGTTGGGTTATATCTTACACTCTAAGCCATCCATCCTGCCCACCAAATATATGAAACACCAGATCAACAAATAAAGACTTACTCGCTATACCCCCAGTCACATCTGCCAAACTCACCACCACAAGACAGAGAGCGATTCTCGATAGCTGGACCTCAGATATGGAACACCCCACCAGAAACACAAGGCTGCAAAACAATACAAAACTATTTAAAAAACTACTCAAAACATGGCTTTTCCAACAAGCCTACAAAGATGGCATCGGATAAACAACACTAACCTATGAAACACAACACTCATAACCGTCCAATACTAAGCACTAATGAGCACACGGAGCACTTATAAATTACAAACCACCTCATGCTACACCTCAATTAACCATAATAGCATACCAATCAGTCCCCCCCCCCCTTCTTTTCCCATTTACACCCTATTCTGTGAATCATGTTACAATAACATTCTACCCAACTATTGAGAAAATACATACTTATCCCCCTCAGATGGCTTAACAGTTGTACTATACTTATATCAATGAAAATGTCAAGGTGTCATCTACATTTAACATAAACACTGTTTATAGTTATACTGCAAGTTACCTCTATCAATGTACAAACCTATAATGCTTTTGTTACGACGTTTCAATGTTGCACTGTTTTTTGTTACGATTTTTCAATGTTGTAAACCCCAAATGTTCTTGTTAATACTGTAAACTGGAGTGAAGGCCAGTACCAAACTTCGGTATATAAAAGCTTATAAATAAATAAATAAATGAATGAAGAGTCCTCTAGTGTTTCCTTTAATATTATCCTGGCAGTACTTATGTTGTTTATTGAAATTGGAGTGGCCAATTTTCCCAATTCTTGCCCATGATGGGTAATAACGCCTTTTTGCCTGGATTGTCACAGCAGGTTTTTACACTATAGGCCTCTAAGGGTCTGAAGTACATTGCGCAATTTTTGACGGAGGCTGGGATATTAAAATTGTTTCAAACCTTGGAAGATTATGGTTTGAGTAACACACAATTTTTTGCTTACTTACAAACAAGACACTACATACAATCCCTGGGAGTGCGAGATTTGGGTAGTGAACAGTGACAGCTTCTCTTGGAGATTTTGATGTGGATGACCCATCTCGCCACTCGATTTCTTATTTCTATACTATATTAAGTAAATTAAAATTGAAGATTAATTTTGGGACTGCCTTGGGAAATTGGCACTCGGAATTGGCCTTAGAATTTTTGGAGATCCAATATGAGAAATGTTTTGGGAAAATTAAATCTCTTACTAGCAATATTGCTCTTTGTGAGGTTCAATATCAATTTTTAATGAGGTATTACTATCCACAACAGATGGCACATCATCTGGGGATTGCCACTTCTGACCTCTGTGCTAAATGTAAATTAGTCCCAGGCTCTTTGGGCCATCAATTTTGGTCATGTTCTACAATCCAAACTTTCTGGTTAGGTATTGTACTTTACATTAAGCATATTACTGCTTTTACTGCTGCAGGCAAAAGTGCTTCTTTGTGCCTATGGATTCGTAAAGTATTATTATTTATTATATATATTTAAAAACTTTTCTATACTGTCATTAAGTTAGATTACCATCACAACGGTTTACAAAAAGGCACAAATAGAAGTAAAAGTTGATTAGTGTAGCTAACATAATATAGGTGTGCTATCATTGGACTATAACATATTTGTTCTAATAAAAATTCTAAGTTGAATTTAGTTGAGGTGTTGGTTGGAAAATGTCTGCACGGTTCACGTCTAAATTTAACACTATAAAATGTGTTTGGAGATAGTAGAAAGAAATTAAAAACTGATTTCTTGGTGCTTACTTTGCGTTCGTTTGTTTTTCTTCGTTCTCCTTATAAAAAGCCTGTCTAAAAAGCCATGTTTTAGACTTACTTGAATGGTTTCAGACTTCTCTGCAGTCTTATTTCGAGTGGCATTGAGTTCCACAGTACTGGACCGGCCAGAGACAACCCTTGCTCCCTTACTTGGGTGAGACGTGCTGATTTCACAGATGGAACAGTTAATAGCGCCTTATTAGCTGATCTTAGATTTCTGTATGGTACATGGTACCCTAAGTGCTGTGTTTAGAGCCAGTCTGCCTTTTCATCATGTATTAGTTTATGAATTATGCACAGTGCTTTATATTGTATTCTTTGTTCGATTGGTAGCCAGTGAAGTTCAGCAAGCGTTCCTGAAATGTGGTCTCTTTTCTTTTTTTCCTGAATTCTGCAGTATTTGAAGCGGTCTTATGGTTACTTGTGGTAATCTAGTAGCAGGGAGTTACAATAATCAGTGCTGGCGAAAATCATTGCCTGTAGAACTGAACGGAAATTTGTCAGGGTTAGTAGAGGTTTCAATCTTCTGAGAACCATTAATTTGGCGAAACCTTCCTTTACTTTCAATGAGATGTGTTGTTTTAGGTTTAGTTCAGGATCGATTATTACGCCCAGATTTCGTACTTTTACCGCTAAATCAACAGTTTGATTATTTTTTATTGTTATCGGAGACTGGCTGGGGTGTATGTTTTTCCGTTCAAGGTGTAAGAATTTGGTTTTTTCAATGTTTATTACTAGTTCCATTTGGTTTAGTAGCTGTTTGGCCAATATGTACCTAGATATAATCAGTTTTAAAGTTTCTTCAGTAGTGTTGTCTATGGGTAACAATGGTTGAATGTCATCTGCGTATATGTAGTGTATGATTCCAAGTCCTGCGAGCAGCAAAGAAGATCATTTTACAATGTTGGCTACAAGAAGATCCCCCTACTATGCCTCAATTAAAGAACCATATCCATCTTATTTGTATCAATGAGAAATACATGGAAAAGTTAGATTTAATGAAGTGCAGAAAAAATTTTTTGTTAGTGTGGGATCTTTAGCTGCAATCATTGTCACACCCTGCAAGGAGTCTTGTTCTTAATGACTACAGTATTGCCCCTAATGGTTAATTGTCATGTTGGAGAGTCTGCAAGGGTTGCTTGGGGAGTGGGGGAGGGGGGTATGTTCACAGTGGGTTATATACACAAGTTTGTACTGTGCGAGCATTGGGAAGAGTACACCAATATATTCACTTTCTCTTTTTCCTTTCCATATTGTTTGTAATTTTCTTGTGTATGAAAGGTTTAATAAAAATATTTGAAATATAAATCAATATACAACACGTTACATAAATGCACATTGTCCCTGTTTCTTGGAGCTTACATTCTAGTTAAAAGCGATTAAACGAAAACAAGGGTAAGGGGGTCATCAAAATGGGCCTTTACTAGTGACTTCAATGTCTCCAAGGATACTGGTTGATGAGGTCATAGAAAATAGGAGTGTCATGGTATGCTTGACACTTTGCACTGGAAAGTGTCTTATATGAAGTGAATGGTTTAACAAAACCTATAAGCCACATTTGTCTTGAGCTTCTTTTAGTGTTGAGTGGCTGAGACTTCAGTTTAGCTGGTTTCTTCTTAGGGGACTCTCCTTCCAAGAGAAAGGTCTTGTTTGCCTGTCTTCTGTCCTGAGAGCAAGATTGGTGGATCCTATGTTGAGGTTCCCAGGCCCTGGGCTCGATGGGCTTTGGTCTGATTCAGCATGGCAGTTCTTATGAGTCTTCACAGAGTCTGGTATCTGGAGGCCAGCCAGAGAGCATAGTAATGTGTGATTCAGTCTGCTAGCCAGTTGGACAATGTGCATGTGACAACAGCTATTCCCAGTCTGTTAGGACAATAGGAAATGAAAAGTTGAGAAGCCTGACGATATGGTTGCATTTTTAGATAATTTGCCAAAACCCTTTTGCAGTCTAGTGAATGAAGGGTCTTCTCCCCTTTATATGCAATAGTCTTGGAAAGAACATGTGCAAAAAAGTTGCTTGATTCAGATGAAAAGGTGAAACTACTTTTGGCAAAACAAATCTGACATTTTGGACAGGAGAGGTGAAGGGTGCTCTCCTTGTCATTTGCCAGCAAGGCAAAAAAAGTCTTCACCAATTCAGCTACCTGGTCTATGGTCTGTTGTGTCCTCTGACACAGTGTTGGGGAAGAGACATCCTCCTCTGATATCAGTATGGGGTTATCCTCCTGCAAAGCTCCTACTGGACTCCAGGAAGGGGCCCCATCCTGGGTTAACTTTGGTGGCAGCCACATAGAAACCAGAGGCACCATGGAGAATATTGGATCTGCCGGGTGCTTCGACAGGACTGAGGTGTGGAGTGATACAAGCTTTGGCGCAATTTAAGCTTTGGCAGCACCAACTGCACCGCTGGTGCTAACACATGGCACTTCTTGTGCGCTGTTTTTAATTAAAGATTTTTATTGCTGTAGACATAATCCAACAACAGGAAAATATAGTACGCGTCAACCAGAACACCAGATGTGAAACAGAGATACACAATACAATAAGGCAAGCAGAATGTCATACAGCAAATACAAGTTTAGAAACTTTAGAACCCGTCATCCCACCCCCCTCCCCCCTCCCAACATGCCTAGTCCAGAATATGTCAAGAGTCCAAGCTAGCATAATTTGTCAAAGTTCAAGGTCGATGCAGGTAAATAAAAAGGAAAAAATGCAAAAGGATCAATACGAGACAGCTATCCTCTCAACTTGGTGTAAAGGTCAATGGTCGCCAGGTAATGTAAGCGCCCCAAGACTGATGGAATTTGGCAAGCCGATGATATTTCAGAGCTGTAAGGCGGTATAAAAGACACGTCCCGTCCAGGCGTTTTAGTAGTTCCTCCGCTGTGGGCGGCTGCGGCCTCTTCCAGTGATAAGCAATCTCCATCCTGGCAGCCAAGCACACTTGATAGAGCAACGTCTGCTCAGAGGGCTGGAGTCCATCCACAAGACCAAACAAGAGCGCCTGCTCCTTAGTAAGGGAGCAAGGAGCCTGTATGAGTTGCGAGAGTAGCGTGGACACATAGACCAGACGCTTGAATACTGGAGCAGTCCCACCACATGTGGATAAATGTACCGGGCCTGCGAACAATTTCCTCCAGCAGTGTGGTTGTACATGAGGGTAGCACTTGTGTAGACGTTCGGGTGTTAAATGCCAGCGGTACAGTATCTTATAATTAGCTTCAATGATCCTGGAGGAGACGTTGCCTTGCGAAAGCTTGGAGAAAATCGTCAGCCACTCTTCTTCAGAAATGTCTCTCTGTAGGTCCAGTTCCCAAGCTCTCATATGGGAGTGTCTAGTGAAGGAACCGGATCCCAAAATCTGATATACTTTAGATATCAGTCCTCCGATTGGGCGTGTGGATGCACAATATCCCTCAAAAAGGGAGCGGGTTGTCGATAGTGCACCTGCATGTTGTAGATGCTGGATGAAGTGGCGTAGTCTCATGTAGGCGAGAATTCCCTCGCAGGAAGCTGATAAGAGGTCTGCAGCGCCGAAAAAGGATAGGACGGAATTCTGAAGCATAATATGGCCAAAGGTAGAAATGCCCCTTTGCCTTCCAGGCATCATACGCCATCGAGGGGAATACCGCCGGAAACTTAATGTTATGGAATAAAGAGGATATGGAAAATAGTCCGTGTGGCCCACCAATTTGTGTTTCCACAGTTTCCAAATATTGTAGGTTTGTCGTGTGCAGGGCATCAATCTAGTTTCCGGCCGCCACGTCTATGGAGGGCTGCCAAAGAAGAGATGCAATAGACATCGGAGCCATCCATTCCTGCTCCAGGGGCCACCCACGATTTTGGGCTGGAGGTACAGTGCCAGTCCAGGATAGGACGAATCTGCGCCGCTGCATAGTACCAGAGCAGATTAGGCAAACCAGACCCCTGTTAATTTAGTCTGGTACAAAATCTTCTGTGCAACACTGTGGGGGCCGTCGCCTCCACAAGAACCGCAACAGCTTTCTCTGCCAAAGGAGTAATACAGTGCGTGGAATCATCACTGGGAGCGTCTGAAAGAGGTATAGAAGTTTTGGGAAGTATGGTCATCTTAATAGTCGCCAGTCGTCCAATCCATGTTAGGGGGAGCGAAGTCCAATTGTCCATATCTGATTCAAGTTGTTTAAATATCGGGGTATAATTAAGATTATACACAGCAGAGAGATCATGACTTAAATAAACCCCTAGATACTTGAGTTTGTTTGAAGCCCACCTGAAAGCATGAGATGCCTTTAAGGAGTGAACCATATCCGACGGGCAGGAAATGTTCAATATCTCGGACTTTCCCAATTTATTTTAAAAGCCCGACAACGCACTGAAGCGTGCTAGGTCCGCTTCTATTTGGGGGAGGGACGTAACTGGGCTACCGACGGTGAATATGATATCGTCAGCAAACAAAGAGATTTTTGACTCATAGGACCGATAGGTAAAGCCTCGCACATTCTCATTAAGACGGATGGTAATGGCTAGGGGTTCCAAGAAGATGGCGAACAATAGAGGTGACAGAGGACACCCCTGCCTAGTGCCCCGCCTAACGGGAAAGGAAGCAGTATATCTGCCATTTATTTTCAAGCTGGCAGATGGCTCATGATATAAGGCTTGAAGCCAGTTATGGAAGTAAGGCCCGAATTCCATAGCGTGCAGGGTATGAAATAAGAAGGGCCAATGGACCATGTCAAAGGCCTTCTCTGCATCAATGGCCAATAACAGATGATCCAATCGGCAGTATGTGGCCCCCCAGATAATATCCATGATTTTACGCACATTATCACTAGCCATCCGACCCGGAATAAAACCAGCCTGGTCGGGATGGATAATGCGGGATATGAAAGTATTCATTCTATCAGCCAGGATTTTAGCTAGAATTTAAGGTCCAGGTTGATCAGAGAGATTGGACGATACGATGCGCAAAGCGCGGGGTCTCTCCCCGGCTTAGCAATTATGGTAATCCCCGCCGAATTGGAATCTAAGTGTAGCCGGCCCCCGCCCCCTTAAAAAATTAAAGTGTCTCTGCAAGTGTGGCACTAGAGTATGGCTGAAAGTTTTATAGAATTTAGCGGTGAGACCATCAGGTCCCGGTGCCTTTCCCACTTTCAGGGATTTGATGACCCCTAGAATCTCGAGGGACGTAATTTCTGCATTTAAACTCTCTTGCATATCAGGAGTAAGGCGGGGTAGAGGGAGAGCCTGAAGATACTGAACTATATCGGCAGACTGGATATGGGGTTCCGCCGAATAAAGGTCTTGGTAGAATTTAAGAAATTGCTGCGCGATGGCAGAGTTGGTAGTTTCAAGTTGTCCTGACCCATTTTTAATTTTAAGGATATGGTTCTGGAATGATTGTTTTTTTCAGTTGTTGGGCCAGGAGACGTCCAGCTTTATTCCCTCCCTCAAAGTGCGCTTGTCTGGAAATGCTTAACGCATGAGAGATATGGTCCAACTCCAGCCTATGCAGGTCATCTCTTGCCCTGGTAAGTTGCATCAAAAGCTTTTAGATCTGGTTAAGCTATGCTGCATTGTGAGGTCCAGAATCTGCGCCCTCAGCTGGGAACAGGCTGCCTCCTCTCTCTTTAAATAAGAGGATCGGGATATGAAATGGCCTCTGATATAAGACTTAAAACAGTCCCAAACCACCAACCGGTTGAAGAAACGGACTCGGTATTAAGCTGGAAAAACCTCCTGAAGAAGCTGAGTGGTAGATTGAGTAAACACCGGATCATGTAAGATAGAGTCATTCAGACGCCAGTATTTAGTCCCATGATCACCCTGCCGGCAGCTGAAGCTGCAGGGAGACTGGGCATGGTCCGACCATGATATAATCCCTATATCGGACTTATTTAACATATGAAATAAATTTTTGTCCACCATTAGATAATCTATTCGGGAATAGGAATCATGGGGCTTAGAATAAAAAGAGAATGATCGTGAGTGAGGATAAGAGGCCCTCCAGGAGTCGATTAGGTTGTGCTCAGCCATAAGAGCCTTAAGAGCCTTGATATGTACAGGGGCTGTGCGGGATACCCCCTTGGAAGTATCCAGGGGAGGGGACAAGGTGACATTGAAATCACCTCCAATCAACAAATGACCAGAGGCATGCATGGCAATGGTCTGTTTAAGAGCGTTAAAAAAAGCAGCCTGCTCCCTATTAGGGGCGTATACAGATACGAAGGTAAAATCAAGGTCATACATGGTAATACAAAGCAAGAGGAATCGACCCTGCGGATCAGTAATACATTTCTTACATTCAAACACCAAATGAGAGGCAAACAGAATGCCGACCCCAGCATACTTAGTATTTTTGTGAGCGGCAGAGAAAAACTGGTGCTGGTACTGCCTAGAGCGCATCAGGGATTCATACCGTCGCATAAGGTGTGTTTCTTGGACAAAAATAATATCTGGGTGTGAGACCAACATCTCCCGGTAGAATAAGGATCTCTTTTGGGGAGAATTAAGACCTTTAACATTTATAGAGGCTACGTGTAGCGTGGCCATGAGTTAAAAGTGAAGTGGAGTACAGTAGCTCGTGCAATAATAACGCCAGAATCAAAGGAAACCTGACCACGGATGAAGCACCATGTCGCTCATAGCAGCTTAAGCTGAGAGAAAAGACCGAACCTGCCATTAGCAAAAAATATGCAGCATGGAAGAACGGCACAACAGCACCTTGAGAGTTCAGGACAAAGGCATGTTCCCCTTGAAGGGCTTTAGAGCCACTTAGTTCCCCTGGAATTCAGTCTGCCTGATCCTCCCTGCAGACTAACTCCCTTTCCCATATGGGGGGATGGAAAGATGTCACAAGAGAGAGGCAGTCCCCCGCCCTCCCCCCGCCTCCACAAACCCACAGCAATCAACCACTGAAAACTGTTAACATAAAACCAAGGCAAACATCAGAAACGCGCTCAGCATTTTTCAAAAATATTCAGACATTAGTAACCATCATAATAATATAAGAAAATAAGCATAGCCTCCATAACCCTTAAAGAGATTGGTAAAAGAAGAGTCATGAAGGGCCCTGCTGGGACGAAGATCCGCCCGAGTGCCTACGCAGCCTGCTGCTGCGCTTCCCCACCCGTTGCCACGCAGGGTGCTGAGTGAGAGGGGTGGCGGTTCTTGGTGGCCTAGGAGGAGGTTGAGAAGCAGTATATCCCATTGAGAGTAAACAAGGAGCGGCCTCCGCAGCAGAAAAACATTTGTGGGTAACCCCCTCGAGCGTAAAGGAGAGGCCAAAGGGGTGCAGCCACCGGTATTTCATATTTTTAGTACGCAAAAATAAAGTCACTTCCCTGAACGTTTGGCGATTTTGCAGAGTAGCCAAGGAGAGGTCCGGAAAAACACCAATGTCGTGTCCCTTCCAGGGCCACGCAGTCCGCTCCCTAGCAGCTGCCGCAACCTGTTCCTTGATTTTGTAGGCAGAGAAACAAACAATTATGTCCCGTGGTCGGTTATTCTGGGGGGACCGCAAAGCCCTATGCGCCCGGTCAAATTGTATGTCAGGGGGTGGGAGTTCTCCTGAGGTATTAGCAGCAGCTAAGAGATGTAGGCAGAAATCGCGGACCAGCACGTGGCAGTCCTCAGGCCCCGACGGTTCAGGAAAAGCCGCGAAAGCGGAGGTTGCTCCTCCTCGCCCTATTTTTCCAGGTCAGCGAGTTTAGCTGCAATTTGGGTCCGCATCCGTGCGGAGAGAATCGGTGAGGGTTTTTGTCTCAGAGAGCTGCATGGCATGGCCCTCGAGGCGGACATCTAAATCGTCCACTCTGTGGCCCATAGTCATCAGGTCCTCCCGTAACTCCTCAACGTGTGTTAGGAATTCCTGTCGGAAAGACTTAATGTCCGCTCGCAACCCGGCAAACCAGTCCCGGAATTCATCCCGGGTGGGGTGGGCAGACATAGGTCCGGTAGCAGGATCGGAAGTAGACGGAGTATCCTCCGGTGGGTCTGCCCGCGGTGGACCGCCATTTTGTTTTCCGTCCATGTTAGGAGGGGCAGCGTCAGATTCTTTAAGCCCTTCTTTTTGATACGAAAAACGCTGTAAGTCCGGATTTTTTTTCTTGCTCGCCATAGTATGCGAAAGGGCTGCACTGCCCAAGCTAAAAGTAGGTTACTAGTGGTAGTGAGAGCGCGGATCGCCGCGGATTCCGGTTAGGGCGGCGGGAGCACAAGATTCAGGCTGCCATTCCTCAGCGCGACGTCACACGCCCCCCTCAGACCCCTGTTTTTGATGCTTTTGTGTCTTGCTCAGCTCTTGCACGGCAGCAGGTCTGGAAGTGGTGCCATGGATGGGGGAACTTTGCTCGATTTGCTTCTGATCGACTCAGCACATCGGGAGCCTGAGGAGGCTCTGTTCTGAAAGAAGGAGCGACTCCAACTGTTTACCGACCAGTGAAGTTCTTCCATCTTCTAGGTCCTGACCCTCTGTAGGCTGAATTGTGGTCTTCCCTAGGCATTTGTAATAAATATTATGGCCATTGGTAACCAATATTTTTGCAACCAAATACACAATCCTTGAAGCCACTGTAGGTGGCCTTCTTAGAGCCATACATTCTTTATTTCTTTTCTTTTGTCAGTGCTGCTAAAAAAAAAAAAGTACTATTGAGGGGCATGTCCGTGCGGAAGCTTGGACAAAAAATCTGAGGGGCTCACAAGGTAGTGTGCGCAGGAGAATTCCTGCACATGCTCAATGTAATGAGCTCAGAGAGATGGGTCCTTTCGGTACTGCTGGATGACATCACCCCATGTGTCTGGCTAATTCAACTCTGCTCATCGTTGGAGAAATAGAGTTGTGTGGTGCTGGAGGAAGATTAAAATAGCAGTGGCATTTTAGTGAGAGCCACTAGCTGAGGAGGAGGAGAGGGAGGAATCCAGCAGCCACTGGCATTAAGTAGGATGGATAAAGGCAATGCTGCAGCAAAAAGAAAATTTAAGTGGCAAATGCTGCGCCCTCAGAATAACAGGAAAATGGACCATGATTGTAGGCTATTTAATATGTTATGGATATCATCCCAAGTTCAGTGCAGCCCTAAACCAGGACTGCTGGAAACTGAAAAGGCATGACATGTGATGTACATATCTGCACATGCCTAGTTTCTTCTATGCTTCCTACAAGCAACTGTTGATTGTCATTGTGGGCTATATGGACCTGTGGTCCAACACACTTTTGGCAGTTCTTATGTTCATGTTTCACTCCTGTTTTGCTTGCAGACTGTTAATATGTGAAAGTGACAACATAGCTGGTGAGTCCTTTGTTGCCTATATCAGGGTCAGTGGAACGCCTTTTTGGGTGGGGGCAACCAAATTGTGCCCTCTCCCCTGCATTTTGTCCCTGTGCCCTGCCACCCTATGGTCTCTCTCTCTCTTTCTAAATAATAATAATTTTTTATAGTAACATAGACACATAGAAAAACAGAAATGACGGCAGAAAAAGACCAATTGGCCCATCCAGTCTGCCCAGCAAGCTCCCACACTTATTTTCCCATACTTATCTGTTTCATCTACCACCAAGTTCGGAACCCTTGTTGGTAACTGTTTGATTCAAATTTCCTGCCATCCCCTGTCATTGATGCAGAGAGTAATGTTGGAGTTGCATCAAAGGTGAGCATAAGGCTTAATGGTTAAGGGTAGTAACCGCCGCACCAAGCAAGTTACCCCAATACTTGGTTACCCAGACTGCACAGATCAATGCCTTGTTGGATGTTGTCTGAATGTAAAACCTGTTTTCCACATTTCCCCCTACCATTAAAGCAAAGAGCAGTGCTGTATATGTATTCAAAGTGATGTATGTACTACTGGAAACACGCAGCGCTGTTCAATGGTGATAAGTATTCAGGTATAATGAATCCCTGCCACAAAGAGCTTACAAGCTAAGTAGGTACCTGAGGCAATGGGAGATAAAGTGACTTGTCCAGAGCCACAAGGGGGCTGATACAATACTGTGCACCAGTGGCTGCGAAAGGCTTAACATGCGCCCTTTACCCCTGATCTAATACGGGGATTAGCATGTCCAAAATGCACACTGAAATCACCGTGTAGTTAATAGCACTCATCATATGTAAATTCATGTAGATGGGGCTATTAGCTAATCCCTGCAATCTAATAAATTTTCCGTGCGGCCAATGCGCCCTTGCAACGCGGCATATTTAACGCCAGCACCAGGCTGGTGTAAAGATAAGCCACACTCAAGGACGAATTGAAAAAAAAGAAACATCCTGCTTTCTGTGATTCTTCCTAATGTTATCGTTACGATACTAAGTAGGAGGAACCAAATAAAGCAGTATATAGTTAAAAAAAAATTATTTTTTTTGAAAAACAAAAATTCTGGACACACAATATACACACAAGATACACTGTCCAGGCCGTGTATCTTGTGCATGTATATGCCAGTAGTGGGAGAAAACGGACACTCATAAATTGAGCATCCGTTTTCCCAGCCCGCTTGACAACCGCCCGTTTTCTGCGCACAGTTATTGCATAGGCCCCAAGGCAAGTCAGTGGGAGAAGTGAAATTTGAACCCTGGCTTCCCTAATTTTCAGCTTATTGTTATAACCTCCCTCCCTCCCTCCCTCTTTCTTACCCACCCTCTTCATCTCTCTTCCTCTGTCCTATACCTTCCTGTCTCTCTTTCTCTCTTCTACTTTCTGTCCTCCCTCCCATGACCCCCATTGGCCTCTCCCACAGTGATAAGGGGCAGGTGGTGGAGAGCAGTGGTGCATCAGGTCACATCCTCCTCCTCTGCCAAGTGGCCTGTCTGCTGTTTTGAACTTCGTGGCTGTACAGAATCCTATGTGTTTCAAAGCACAATTTGGGCCCAGAGCTGTAGAAAATGCAGCCCGTTGCACTGCTGCTCTTCTCCGTCTCTTCCTCCTCCTGCTGCCAGTCCTGGATCTCCCATTGTGAATTCATCCAAAGAGCCAGATTTTGGTCAGTGCTTGGCCTCTTAACCCATTCCATTCTGATAGTTATGGCCCATACACAAAACCAGCTCAAACAAAACCTTATTTTAGTAAAATATGTTGAATAAAGGAGATGGAATGGCTCACTTAGGAAGAAAGGCTGAACTGGTTGGGGCTTTTCAGCTTCAAGAGAGATGACTGAGAGGGGAATATGATAGAGATTTATAAAATCATGAGTGGAGGGGGTGGAACAGGCAAATAGGGAACGGTTGTTCACTCTTTCAAATAATTTTAGGACTAGGGGAGACTCCATGAAAGTAACAGCAGATTTAAAACAAATTAGATAAATTATTTTTTTATTTGTTGTACAAGTTGTGGAATTTATTGCCAGAGGATGTGATCAAGGTATCTAGTGTAGCAGGGTTTAAAAAAAGGATGTGGGCATGTCCATAAACAATCATTAGCCAGGTTGACTTTGGGAGGGCTATTGTTTATTCTGTGGAATAGATAATAAGAAATGGATCTACTCTTTAGGATCTGTTGGATACCTCCTACTGTGGAGATAGGATGCTGGGCTTGATGGACCCTTGGTCTGATCTAGCATTTCACTTCTTATATTCACTTCTTAAAATTTACATGAAAAGAAGTCAGGCTTCTTGATGAAGAAATTTTACATTAACTTGGAAAAATGCATTGGTTTATCTGATAGACTAGATGGGCCATATGGTCTTTATCTTTTGTCCTGTTTCTAATCCATTGCATTATTATTAACTTCCCTACTATGATTGCCACTTATTCTAGTCTAGTAAAGATGTATTTTGTTACTCTGTGTATTAATTTTTTTACGTACTGGAATACACAGCAGAGAGATGACTGGTTTGCAGAATGCACACTATGTAAATGACTCAGCAGCTGTGATTTGTTTTAAATTTATTTTTGGTTAGTGTAAAAATATCCACACTTGTTTGAGATCTCCTTATTAATTTGTTTTGCTGAAATCAGTTCTGCTTATGGAATTCTTCTACCACAGCTGCGGTGAATATTTTAAGAGGGCAGTGTCTCCTTACTCAAAATTAATATACCTCAATGATCTTTGAACTCTATGGTTATCTAGTCAGTTCTTTCATTTATGTTTCTTAGAAGTAGTAAAATAAACACAAATTATGAATGGTTTTAATGGTGCAGTTTCCAGTGCATACTGTTTCCTTTTCTGCTGCTTTGTAGAATAAAGAGAAAGAGAGGCCTTAGGTATGTTGTAGGTACCCTGGGCAGAAACTGGGAAACAGATGTGGTTACCATTTTTGTTAGTGAAACTGGACAGAAAGGTGAGAGAAAATATAAACTTCTTTCGGGTGTAGAGACATTTTTAGGAAGTATTACTGCTATAAGAAACTGTGTGGCGTTTTGTTAATCCATGGAGTTAAACTGTTTTCTGTTCTTTCTCCTTCATTCTACTATTTCATTGGCCTCTCATTCTCACACAGTTGCCATTCACCCCAACTTGAGGGTAACACAAAGAGGCATCCTCAGCCTTTTACAGACCAACAAGAGATCTCAAGCTGGATTTGTGCAAAAATGACAGGGAGCGAAGTGCCTGACTTTGATAATGAAAAATCTGAGGCCATAGAGCATGTGCCATTTGCTATCTTTAAAGGTATGTTTTGAGGGGTCAGGGGTTTCTGCTACAGTGTAGTCATCCTGGTCCTTTCCTGAGACTTTTTATTAGCAACTCTGATACCCAACAGAAGAAGCATCTTCTACTGTCTTTCAGGAAGTGGATCAGTGAGATGTACCTACAGATCCAAAAGCTAAAAACCCGAATTCTCTAAAGAGAAGCAGTTCACTTTATCACACAGATGTCACTCCAAATGACAGGAAATCTTCACTGATAACAACTTTGCTGTTCATACCTCTGTCTGTGTATGTAAATGTGCCACCCAAAACCTATCCCATCCCCCAAACCTCACCCTGTGTTAATAGTGCCCCCCAGTGGTATGAGTAGTAAACTTATATGTGAGCCTCAACAGAGGCTCTCTCTTTTTCTCAGCCCAAACTGCCCTTTGCGATAAAAACCTTTTCGGCCAGTAATGTTTTATCACTGGTGCTATTTCCATAACATTTTGATGAATCCATGGGTAAGTTCCTACCTCAGGTAATGGAGGGTAAAGTGACTTGTCCAAACTCACAAAGAGTTGGCAGTGGGATTTGAACCTTGGTTTCCCTGGTTCGTAACCTGCTGCTCTAACACTCTAGTAGGCTACTCCACTAGATTACTCCTCCCAAATATCTATGCTGTAAAACCCAGGCTTTCAGGCACCAAGGCCAGGTGCCTGTCTTCAGAGCATGACCCTCCATTGTTCTAAGGCAGCTCTGCAAATAAGCTTGTTTATATAGCGCAATCATGCCAGGTATTTGGCTCCTTTGATAGAAAAGTCCAGTTTGTCTACATACGATGCAGAGAAACACAGGTCAAGTGTCCATTTTGTGTTTGGCCAGAGACTCCATTTTGGCTGCATACACAGTTAGTTATAAGGTTTTAGGGCATTGCTTCTACAAGCCCAGCAAGGTCTTTCCTATTTCTCAGTCTATGTCCTTCACCCTTCTGGGTCCCATAGAAACAAATATAGATCCAGAGTCTCAATAAAAGTATCACACAGTTCCAGCTTGTGCAGAGGTTCTGCCCACCAAGAGCTACTCCTACTACTATAATTTGTTCCCAAGACCCAAAAACATGCGAACAATTGCAAAGCTAAAATTTCAGACATAATCTTGTTTTACAGTGATCCCATTCCCAAAAGGAGTTACTCATTTAAGTAGTCAGTTCTCCAAGCAGTCATACAAGTAGATTGTTTCTCACAGAAGACATCCACAATTCCTCAGAATAAATAGTATATTAATAATAAACATTGCCCCAATATGTCACATTTCAAAATGTTTTGATTAACAGTTTTCTGGTTTATATTAATACAAATCCACAGTAGGAGTCAAAAATACAAAGATGTCAACATAGTTACTTATATCTAAATAGGTGCCATTTAATAAATATAAGCACACATAAACATAGCAATTTGTTTATATAAATTAAAACTAATAGTGTACAGAAAAACTGTCGGCATCAGGTTTGTGACAGTTTGATCCATGTGAAGACAGGATTGATTGGCTTTAATATACAGTATTTTGTAGCATGAAAGATGAGGCACAGGCTATAAATAATTTAAAGTGACACTGCATAAACACTATGCTATGCTTTGGTGACTTAATGAATACCTCTTACTGCAGAAAAGCTGTTCAGCAGTAGTTCAGTGTTCAATTAGAGATGTCTGACTATCAGCAGAAAATGAAGACCCCGATTAATGGAAAGAAATCTTTTGGAAGTGAAAAATGTTAGACTGCAAAAAGAAGCAACAGCAGCAATGCTGTCCAGTGTTCTTGTAAAATTGTGAACCATTTTCATTATCAGTATTTTCATAGGTTTTCTGTTGCATTTCTTTCGACTTTACTGACGCAGAGCAAATACTGTGAAGAAGCGGAATATAAATGTTCTTAAATAAATAAATACTGCGATCACATTCAATGGGTAAAAACCAGATGCAACTCCCCTATCCCCAGCCTCCAACTTCTTCCTTCCCTCCAGTCACTATCTCCCTACCTCGTTTCATCTCTTTACCTTTACATGGCCCCATGGTAGGGCTGCGATGTTTCCACTCAGGCCTAGGCCAGCCACATCAGCAGAATCTGTGTTTGGGTCGAGCCTGGTGTTGGACTCTGATATTTAGGCACCCAAAGGTTTTCCAGCCCTGATGGCCACTACTTACCGTATATAGCACTCTCAGAAGTTGAGTCTGAATTGAAATTACCCAGGTTTCTCACTAGGTAGTGCACAAAAGTCTAGCTTTTATGCCATAATTAGGGATCTTCATTTTCAATGTTTATTTTATTTTGCCTGGGATTTTCAATGCTAGAACAAAAATGAAATCAATGTAAAACTGATTTTTCTCCTCCGTGTTGTAGCAGTCATTTTCCCACTGACACCTTTTCTTATAACATTGAAATTCCCAGGCAAAAGAAAATAAAAACTAAAAACATCAGACTCATTACCAACAACATACAAAAATATCCTCCAATCAAGCGGATGTGCCTATAGAGAACTTTTCACAAATAAAATTTACCCCTCTCTTTTTAAAACAGAGCATAAGAAGCAAGTTTTAAATAATGTGTTATAGATCTGCAATTTGATGTTTTTGTCTGTGTTTCCCCAAAAACACTGCACAGTAACTGAGTCCAGGGACATTTATTGGTTACAGCAGGAATTCTCCTTATCCTTTCTGTCTAATGTGCAGTAGATTTGTATCTATCACACTAAGAAGATAGTTATAGTAATGACTCTGTGAGTAATGTTTCAGTTATAGTTACCGTAAGTGCATATGAATGGAAAGAAAAAAAAAACCCTACCTAATAAGCTTCTGCAAACAAGCTAAAGCACAAGAATGGTCTAAATTTTAGACAGATCAGACTGTTTGGCACTCCTAGTTCTTGCATTCACAAATATTAGGAAACCAATCAACTTATGCACAGCTCTGGTAGAGTCCTCCTTCCAACATAAAACAAAAAGGAAATTGACTGATCAACAAAAAAATCTAACACTACCCCTAGACAGGAACTTGGGAACTAATCTGTTCTGATTGAGTTTTGTATAAGCTGGATAAATCAGAAGACCCAGAGCTTATTGACTCTGTAGGCTAAAGTGACTGCCATCAAAAAAAGGACCTTCTAGGTCAAGTATTTAAATTCACAAGAGTCAGGAAGCTCAAATGGGGCTTTCAACAATTGGATTAAAACCATTCTGATATATTTTGATACTGTAGATAATTTTGTTACTTTAAATGAGGCTTCAATTGAAACAAGCCCCATTATAAACCTGACAACTAGAGACTGAAGAAAAATAAGGTTCCCTTCTACAAAATGGAGGTAGGAACCAATTGCACTAATGTGAATTCTGAAGGAGTCTATTTTCAGAATAGACAGTTTTCAAGCAGTTTGTGTGTGGACCAAAAGAAAGGATCTATAGATTTGCCTTCACAACAAATAGAAAACTTCCATTTGAAACCATATGGCCATCTGGTAGACTCCTTTCCTGAAGTTAGGACTTGACACTTCCTCAGATAGATCAAGGCTATGGATTGCTACCCTCTCGACATCCAGGATTTGAGGGCTAGAGACTGGATATTGGGATGGAACAGTAAGTCTTGGTTCTGAGTTATGAGGCTTGGAGAAGAAGTTAGCCTGATGGGTTCCCTAATGGACATATTTAGAACCATATAGAACTTTGAGGATTATCACTCCTTTGGCCCTTCTGAGGATTATCAAGGTTGTGACTACCAGAAATATGGGAGGATACATACACAGAACACCTATATCCCAGCAAAGGGAGAAGGTGTTTGATTCTAGCCTGCTTATTATTCTCCTGGAGCAGAAGAACGGTATCTACCTGTTCAGGGCTGCTGCAGATAGATCCATTTTGGGGGTAGTCCTTACTCAAAGGAAATGTCTGTCACCTTCTAATCCACATGAGGGTCAAGCAGGTAACAACACAGTCTCAGTAACATCTCAGTGCAAAAGTCACACTAAAAGAAGCTATGGCCTTCACACAAGCATTTATAGTTCTCTTTGTTTAGATTTGTGTTGGAGATCCAGGTGCCTTTTGGGTACCTTTTGAAACCTCTAGATTGCTTCTCATTAATGATCAGAAAGATAAATTGATGCAAAGATAAATGATTATTTTGCAAGGTTAAAAAAAAGACATGGCGAGGCCACAAGCAACAAATGTAGTTCAGCATTCTTACAGGACAAGCAGGATGGTAGTCCTCACATATGGGTGACATCATCAGGATGGAGCCCAATCACGGAACACTTTGACTGGCACCGCGGCTAAATTTTGTCGAGGCCATGGCGTCGGGTTTCCGTTGGTGCCCTGATTGCACTCGAACGATGTCCATTACTGACCCTCACACGGTCTGTGTGATGTGTTTGGGATCCGACCATAATGTCTTTACTTGCACCAAATGTGTCCAAATGACACCAAAGGGTTGCAAGGCTAGGCTGGAGAAGATGGGACTTCTCTTTCGGCCAAAAACCCCGACGCCATCGATAGCTTCGATGTTGTCTGAACCAGTACCGTCTACTTCGCGCCAGCACTGGGAAACCACTGCTGCCCGGCCGGCTTCGACGACTCCGTGGATGTCGACCTCAGGAGAAAGACCGAGGGGAACATCAAGAAAAACATCGACACCGCCACCGTAAAGCTCAGGCCACTGATACAGGCAAGCCCTCGGCATTGACATTGTCTGAGCCACCGACAAAGAAGTCCCAAACAGAAAAGGCCCCATCCTCTTCTGTCTCTGGGTCACCGAAGCGTTCCCCACCTGGACAGGTGCCGGGATCCGTGATTCCAACTTCATCGGTGGACCGTCTGGCTACGCCAGTGCTGCCTCCTACTCCGGAACCGGGTATCCATACCTCAGGTTTCTGTGAGGAATTGGATCGGATAATCCAAGAGGCCATCGGAAAAGCACTCCAGGGGTTCAAACCTCCATCGATGCCGGTGCCGGTTTCCGAGCCGGCCACCGATCCGATACCCATGGCGCTTGCACCGCTATTGGTAAGAATGGACAAGTTAATCGGTGCCCTTCCACTGGTGCATCCAAGAGAACCGATGGCCCCGATTCCTTCCTCACTAATACCCTTGTCATCGGAAGAAGAAGAAGAATCACCGATCTCCATTACTCCCTCCGGAGTGCTACCACCGCATCCATCAATGTCACCGATTCCATCGGTGCCTCCATCGATGCCTCCCTCGATGCCCCCATCAATGCCTTAGATGCCTTTGGTCCCACTTCCAAAGCCATCGATGCCTAGGCCCGGACCTTCCAGAATAACACGTTACTCCCTTCTGATGAGCATATGGGAGCTGGTGATGAGCCATACAATCCCTGGACCGATGATTCATCCCAGGATTCAGACAATCTGCCTTCACAGCCCTCTCCTCCTGATGAAAGGAAGCATTTTCCTCCAGAGGACTTGTCCTTTATCAACTTTGTTAAAGAAATGTTGGTATATAAAAAAGTTAAATAAAATAAAATAAATAAATAAAATGTCTGAAACCGTTCCATTCCAGCTTCAGACTGAAGAGGACTCTAGGTATCAGATGTTACAACTTCTCCAGTTTCTCGATGCTCCTAAGGAAATCATGCCTATTCCTATTCATGACATCCTTTTGGACCTATTAAAGAGAAATTGGGAGCACCCTGGCTCTGTGGCACCTGTTAACCGTAAGGCAGATGACACCTATCTAGTTCAGCCAGCCCCTGGCTTCCAGAGAGCTCAGCTAGACCATCACTCAGTGGTTGTGGAGTCAGCCCAGAAAAGGGCACGACACTCCAAACCCCATTCTTCCATTCCCCCAGGAAAGGAACAAAAACTTCTGGATGCGTTTGGAAGATGAGTATTTCATGGGTCAATGCTCATCTCTCACATTGCTTCCTATCAATTATACATCACCCAGTACAATAGGGCCATGTTTTCAAAGATTCAGGAATTTGCTGAAGCCTTACCTCTGCAATTTCAGGACCAACTTCATGCCCTAGCACAAAAGGGTCTAGATCCTGCCAAACATAAAGTACATTCGGCATATGACATCTTCGACACCGCCTCCAGAGTTTCGGCAGCAGGAATTAGTGCGAGGAGATGGGCTTTGCTAAAGTCTTCAGACCTCAGACCAGAAGTACAGGACAGGTTAGCTGACTTACCCTGTGCTGGGGATAATCTTCGGAGAAAATATTCAAGAAGCAGTGGCGCAGCTCAAGGACCACCAAGAAACTCTGCGCCAGCTCTCCTTACTGCCTTCTGATCTCTCTTCCTCTTCCAAACTTTTTTAGAAGAGACTCCAAGAGACAATTCTACCGGCAGAGGAGATTCTATCCCCCGGCGACCAGGGCCCAAGCTTCTAAGCCTTACCAAAAAGGCCAATCCAAACAACCTCGAGTCCAGAAGTCACAGCCAGCCATCCAGCATCTGGCTTTTGACTCCTTCCTAGAGAGCAGTACCCAGCCTCCACTTTCGACTATTCCCGTCGGAGGCCGGTTGTGCCACTTCTCCAAACCATGGCACACAATCACCACAGATCAGTGGGTACTCGATGTAATAACCCAAGGTTACCACCTCAACTTTCTCTCTGTTCCACGGGATTCCCCACCTCGGCTGACGTGGGGAACATCTGACCACTCACCGCTCCTGGAGCAGGAGGTCTCCCTCCTCCTCCAGTCCCGAGCAATAGAACCAGTGCCCCTCTCCCAACAGGGGCAGGGTTTCTATTCCTGGTATTTCCTGATACCAAGAAAGTCAGGTGATGTTCGCCCAATATTGGATCTTCGCATCTTAAACAAATACCTTCAAAGAGAAAAGTTCAAGATGGTGACCTTGGGTTCTCTTCTTCCCCTTCTCCAAAGGGAAGACTGGCTCTGCTGTAGACCTCCAGGATGCCTACACACACATTTCCATTACTCCATCACATCACAGATTCCTGCGGTACCTAGTAGGCCCAAAAAATAGACATATAAAATGGTAACATCCATAAGTGTGGTATGACATATATAAATGGTAACATCCATAAATGTGGTAAGACATATGTAACAGAAATGTAATGTGTAAGATTCTGTATCTGAGAGAACATATGAAATGTTATACATTGGGAATGTATTGCCTTTACCTCAGCTTTATCATTTTAAATTTCTGAGTTTCCGGGATGAAAATTCTATTTGTGCATCAAATGGTCTGAAACATGTTAATAAAAACAAAGGTTTGAATTTAATAAAATCATCCTTACAAAAATACTTTGTGTTTGTTTTATGTGATTGAATAACTACTATGTACCTCTGGCAGATAATATTATCCTGTGCCGCAGTATTACGGTATTAGAAAAACCAACGTACTCCAAAGCTGTAAAAATATTAAAAAGATAAAAATTAAAAAATTGAAAACTGCATTGCGTTGGTTTTCCTAATAATACTGCGGCACAGGATAATATTATCTGCCAGAGGTACATTGTTTTATGTGATTGAATAACTACTAACACAAAGTATTTTTGTAAGGATGATTTTATTAAATTCAAACCTTTGTTTTTATTAACATGTTTCAGACCATTTGATGCACAAATAGAATTTTCATCCCGGACACTCAGAAATTTAAAATGATAATGCTGAGGTAAAGGCAATACATTCCCAATGTATAACATTTCATATGTTCTCTCAGATACAGAATCTTACACATTACATTTCTGTTACATATGTCTTACCACACTTATGGATGTTACCATTTTATATGTCTATTTTAAAATGTGTTTTTTATGATTTATTTTTGTTTATTAGTATGTTTTATTCGTTTGTGTGTTGTAGCCCCTGATGCAGCCCCATTGTAAGAGGGCGAAACTCGGCCTGAGTCGGGCTTGATTAAAGTTTTTTGTCTCTTTTATCTAGACCGTACAGCTGCCCACAGGAAATGCACTCAATTGTTTGTTTCTTTTGATACCATCAAATTGGGTAGACCTGTGGTTAAGCAGACTCTCTCCTCCAGGTTAGCGGACTGTATTTCCTTTTCTTACCAACAGGCAGGCATTCCACTTCGAGACCGTGTTAAAGCACACTCTGTCAGGGCCATGGCAACATCAGTAGCGCACCTACGCTCGGTGCCGCTTGCTGACATCTGTAAGGCTGCTACCCGGAGCTCTCTCCACACCTTCACAGCCCATTATTGTTTAGGCAAGGCTGGCAGGCAAGATTCCATCTTCGGCCAGTCTGTGCTACGCAACTTATTTGCGAACTGTGGTACCAACATCCTTCCGCCAACCTGGTAGGATTCAGGATGCCCGCTACCAAATTCCACCCCAGTTTTTGTGCCTGTTGCACGTCTTTGGGTACATTTGGTGCATTGCTTGGGCATCCTCAGCTCGGTACTCACCCATATGTGAGGACTACCATCCTGCTTGTCCTGTGAGAAAGCAGAGGTGTTCTCACAGGACAGCAGGATGTTAGTCCTCACGAAACCTGCCCGCCACCCCTCGGAGTTGGTTTTCTTACGATTTATTATTTTATTTTTTGCATGTACTTTTTACTATAAGACGAGACTGGAGGGGGACCCCTACTGGCTGCAGGGTTGGTGCTATGCTGGGCATGCCCAGTAGGGACCAGTCAAAGTTCTGGAAACTTTGACAAAAGTGTTCCGTGATTGGGCTCCATCCTGTGATGTCACCCATATGTGAGGCCTAACATCCTGCTGTCCTGTGAGAACACCTGTTACAGGTAAGCAACTCTGCTTTATCAGCTAAAGCGGCAATGATGAAAAACAAGATTATAAAAGTGCCAAAAAACCTGACAAAGAAATCTATGAGGGAGACAAAGATTGTCTAGGAAAAAAATCTTAAGCACAACGAAAATGAGAAAAATTGCTAGGAAGACCAGTAGGCGTAAATGGTGGCAGTAGTGGTCCAGCAGAACCACACCTCCCCCAGTTTGAAACATCCTATTATTGATAAAATTTATATCCTGGTATCACAATGCCCCATTGGTTCCAGCACTAGGGCTTAATACCTTATTTTCACCAAAATAACCCGGAATGTAGTAGTACATAATACTATAAAAAGCATAGACCCATTTTAAAGCATTACCTTTTTTTGTCTGAATAAGAAAGTGCCAAGGCATGCCTACAGGACATTGCACTGATACTAACTGAGAAGAGAAAGCCCTTGGTACTGTTCTGATGTCACCTCTCTGGGCCTCATGGTTCTTAGCACCCCAGTATATGCCTGTTGGGAGGTACTCGGGTGTTTTAAAGTCAAAACAAGTGTTGTAAGCTGGATAGTGGATGTCATTTTAGAAACAGAACTCTGAATCATTGCAACTCAAAACACCTTAAGTTGAGGACTCAGGAAAATGGGGAGGCCAGCATTTAGAAAGACAGTGAGCACACAAATTATTTGGCTAAAGTTAGCCAGATAACTTGTCAGGCTGCCTTTAGCGGGATAACGTTCAAATCTAACCGGTTACGTCTGGATATAGGTGGTTGGGGTTGAAAGTTACGAAGCTGCGTGTCGCCAGATAACTTGCTATTTAACTGACCACATTCAAAATATTGCTGGTTAAGTGACTGCAAAATTAAACTTCAAAGCTTCGGGCCCTTTAGGTCCCATTCCCTAGCACCCCACCCCTGAAAACACTTAAAATAAATGTGGGCGTAATGCCTGATATTTTCCCCCTCTCCCCAATCACCAAATTAAAAAAACAGCAGGCACTAGTGACCCAAAGCAGGCCCCCACTTCCCTAGTTTTAAGCTTAAATTTCAGTCCCCTCCTGACCACCTTCTCCACCCACCCACAACTTCCATTCTCTTCTTTCCACCCTCCTAATCCCTGCTGGAGCACAGGAGTCTCCAGCTTGCTCCCAGCATTGTTCTAACAGCAGTACTGGAAGTATGTCATGTCATCGTACGCTTCCAGCTTTGCTGTCAAGAGCAAAACTGGAAGCGGCCCAGAGTGGGTGGCAGGAGGGGCTAGACTGGTGGTAAAATGTAAATGGGCGGGGTTAGGGAAATGTTATTTCCAGTACCACTGCAGGCGATAATGTTTTAAACATTAATCCCAGGAGTAGCGCTGGAAATACCACTAGCTTTTACACTGGTGCTATGGGGGCGATGGTGTGTGCCGTGCTGCAACTGCGGCAGGGGAAACGCATCGCCGCAATGTGGCCGGGTGCAAACTATCGCCCCCTCGCCCCCCCCCCTCGCCCCCCCCTTTTTTTTTTTTTTAGCACGGCTCGTCAATCTGCTATAAATATAGCAGATTGATGAATCTAGGCCTAAGTCAGAAACTATTGAATATGGGATAAGTTAAGCCAGATAACTTTGCTCTGCCAAGGAATGGCCCCCCACCCATCCAGAATGCCCTTTTTTTTTTTATCTGGTTAGGTTTAAATCCTTGTGAATATGGACCTTTGGATTATCAGCTACTATTCACCAAGTGCAGTCAATATGCAGGGTTTGAACCAAGCTCTTGCTGTCTCTGGTGCTCATTCTGTGTTCATCAGCTATGCCTTATGACATCATTCATAAGGCATCAAGGGAATTTGAGGCTTTTGACCTTCTGTCTATGTTTCATTTCTTTTTAAGATGTATTGTTTGTACAGATAAGGCATCAGAAAATTATCATATTATGTAAGAGACTCAAAATAAAGAGGTAGGATTTCTATTTTTTGTTGTGTAACTGTAGGATCTTTCATTTACTGTACAGCTTGAAAATGTAAAGCAACGCAGTCCTGTAATGGATTAAATTCAAATGGCTGAAAAGGAGTCTGTGAGGAAATGAGAATGAGAGAGCGTTTATAAGGATTCCTTCCCTGAAGAATTGAAATGTAAGAATGAAAAAGCTTTCTAAAGGGAAAAAAATGTAATTTTTTTTTGTCATTTATCTCCAGCTATGCAAAGATGACATCTTGCCTGTATGAGTGCCTCTGTGAGGCAGAACTGGAAAAGTACTACCCTCATTTTGTTGCTGTTGGTCTCCAGAACACAGAGGAGCTAGCTAGAATCACTATGAAGGATTACACCAAGCTGGGGGTTCATAACATGGAGGATCAAAAGCGCCTCTTTAAACTCATTCAGATCATCCAAAGTGTGCAGGAGGAGGAGGCCGATGAAGCAAGCAGAAACCAACAACCTCTTCAACCAGGCTGCATCTACTTTCTGCCGCAAGCAGCCAGGGCAGGTCCTCGCAGGCAGCTGAAATTCGATGCATTTTTTGAGGAAAATGATGGAATGGTTACCCCTAGCGAGCTGGAATTACTCAATTTGCCTGATTGCTGTGCTAATAAACCTAAGGACGGTTTACTGGAAGGGCCAAAGTATGTTCTGCCGCCTGGCTCACAGTACTGTACAAGCATTGGAAGAGAGCTGCTGAATGCAGGTGCATGTGCACATGACGATTTGGACTTGAAAGCGCTGTTTTCATTGAATAATGTTCCACCACACGTGGGGGAGAACGAGAGTCCAATCATCCACACAGTAACTCATGGTTCAGGGTACAACTATGGAGTTCCTCATTCATACATCAGGTAATACCTATTTATTGTCATTTTGTTAATCTTTAGTTTCATTGTCATGTTTAAATTTCCTTATTCCCTTACTCCCCTTTTTTACTTTCCTCATGTTAAGTCTGCCTTCCGCATCCCATTTCAACTCTTCCTAACTAATTCCCTTGGAGCAGCTTTCTCCCTCTTTCTCTCTTTGTATGCAGGGCTCAGTTCTTGAGTTTGTTGGTTGTAGGTTTGGTGAGGTTCCTTTCAGTGAATCGAGACCCCCGCATAGAGGGACGGATGTTGCAGTAATAATTTATGACTGAGGAATCAGAACACAGTTTCCTCTGGAGTTGACCCCCCCCCCCCCCCCCATCCATACACCTTCCTCTTCCCAAATAGGAGTCACAAAAAGTATGTTGTGACAAACTATTGGGACCAAAGATCATGTGTTGTTTGGTGGGCTCCTATATTTTGATTTGTGCTATTCCAAATGATCTGTGCATCATAATCTTTCTGTCTTTCTGCCTCCTTTGGGCTGTCAGTTCTGTTAGAACCAGGGCTGGGAATCTGACATTATGAACTCTCATTTGCAACTACTTGTGGAGTTTCCCCCTGTTTTATATTTCCTCTTAAGTTAGTCCAGTCATTTCAGTGATGGTTCTCAAGTTAGTTGGGGGCCATGCACAAGGGCTCCTGGAACCCTGCAGTCTTGGGTACTAAATCTGGCCACCAGGTGTCACCATCGAGTCACAGACATTGTGCAGCGGTGAGACCTGGTGGCCAGATATAGGGCCCAACATTGCAGGGTTCCAGGAGCATTGGTGCTTGGCTCGTAGACTTTCAGGATCTGTGAATGCTGCCTCTGCAGCATTTCCTACCACAGCCTGCCTAGGGAGCAGAAGACCTGAGGGAATCAAATCAAGTCCCTCTGTAGGGCAACGCACAGAGTTGCCATGGAGCCATCAGGTCACCCCCAATATATTCTTTAGTACAGAAGCATTACCACAAACCTTTGCTAGTTATTAAACTGGACATGTTTGAATATTTCAGTCTAGGTGGAGTCTGGCTGCATATTTGTTTACAAATGTTCTTCAGCCATAATACGTTTTATAAATCCATTTCATCTAACCAGACATAACCGTATCTGTTCAATACTGTATAATTTAAAAATTGCTTTGAGCCATATTTACATGGGTATCATGGCGCAGCACACCTGAAAGCTGCTGTAGAATGGAATAACCCCCTAGCTACGAAACCATGGGTTATATTGGAACAGGCTCTATTGGGTGAGTTTCCCCTTTCAGCTCTCCTGTGGCAAGATAGGTCTACCAGGCATCCAGTTGTTGATATTCCGGAGACAGTGAGAGTAACATTGGATGTGTGGCTTAAGTGGAGGAAGGGGTTGGTTGGGTCTAGGCGGACTTTCCTTAGCACTCACTTATTTTACCATCAATCCTTTCGCCAGGCAGCGCAATCCCAGAGCACTAGATACTGGCAAGCTAAGGGCATCTCTAAAGTTTCCCACATATGGGAGCCCGGGGGGATGCTATCGTTTACTGCTCTAAAGGAGCGATTTGGGCTAGTATCTAAAGATTTGTATGCCTACCTGCAGATGTCCCATTTTGTTTCTCACTCGTTGGAGGTGAGGGACTTGGCTTTGGGGAGCTCACCATTTGAAGCCTTGTGCCAGCGGGCGTCGAAGGTACGCAAACACATTTCTATTATTTATAACATGCTTGTAGGAACCCCTGGTACTAAAGGGCAACACATTGTGGCATAGGAGAGGGATCTCAATATCTCATGGTCATTGGACAAGTGGAATAGGCTTTCCCAGGCCATTGGAAAAGGGCTTATTTCTGCTACTCATATTGAAAACGGCTACAAGCTATGGTACCGATGGTACTGGACCCCGATTAAGTTGCATCGTATCCAACCAGCACAGACCAGCCAATGTTGGAAACAATGCGGTGGTGTGGGAACTTTCTTGCACATGTGGTGGGAATGCCCTAAAATCCGAAGTTTTTGGGATTTGGTCTCTAGCTGGCTATCCACGGTTCTCCTTAGAGAGGTTGTGCTTACCCCTCTGCAGGCGTTACTTAATAATGAACACTCTGAACTCGCGGTTTTCCAAAATAGTTTTATTAAATATGCTGTCACGGTATCCAGGGGTGCATTGGCTCGCAGGTGGAGGGGGCCTGAGATTCCCACCATTAATGAAATACAAAGCTTATTGACTTCGACCCATACCTTGGGGAAAATAACGGCGCATAGGCATAAGACACTACACAAATTTATCAAGATATGGCAACCTTTTGAAGCTTGGAAGGCTACTGTTACTTTGTAGTAGCGCATGGGACCCTGAAGTTCTGTCTCGTTCTGTCTCTTTTCGTTTTATCTTCATGGGCTGGATAAGGTTGTTACTTTTTATGCACCAACCTGTTTGTTAATCACGCTTTGGGCTTTTATTTATTTATTTATTTTAATTTTTTATATACCGGCATTCGCGATGGGAGTCGCATCATGTCGGTTTACAATTAACAGGGTGTGACAAGAGGAGAAAAACTTAGAACATTAACATGTGATATAAGAAGAAATAGCAGTTACAATAAAACAGGGACATAAAGTAACTTGGAAAGTAAGGAAAGCGATAGAAAATTAACAATGTGATAAAAAGAGTAACAAGGTAATATACCGTATATAATAAATTTATATAATATAATAAAATATAATATATAATATATAACATACCGTATATATAATATACCGTATATAATATACCGTATATAATAAAAGCAACATAAAAAACCTGCTCATTTAATGAGAAATAACATTATGGAGTTGTTAGAGTTTATGTTTACCCTGAGGGGAGGTCTTAGTTGATTTGGTTGAGAGAAAGTTCAATTTGTGTCTGGAAAGGCTTTCATAAATAACCAGGTTTTGAGTCTTTTTCTGAATGTAGGAAGGCAGGGTTCCTTAGTTGCTTGCACTAGTTGCTTGCACTAGGCTTAGTTGCTTGCACTAGTGATTGCACTGTGGAGGGCCTTGTGAAAGGGGAAAAGGGGGGGGGGTTCATAGATGCTTTCAATTTTCATTTGAAACTTGGCTTTAATTAGCATATTATGTGTGGGATACTATGTGAGAATTAATGTCGTGTGATGGATATTTATGTTGCTACACCTATGTTTTTGTTGTTCATGTTCATTGCCAATAAAAATCTTTAAACACAAAAAAAAAATTGCTTTGAGAATTCAATTATATGTGGGCAAATTCTGACAGTAACTCATAAGGCAACTTGACATAAGTTTTTTCTCATTGCTATTATTCTTTGTCTTACTTTGAAAGCTTTTAATGAATTTGCAAATTCTTTCAATATCATCATCAATGCTTATTATGTAGGAAGAAACCATTTATGCCCTTAGCAACAACTCTCAAGTAATCTGCTACTCACTTTATTTTGCGTTAACAATGTAGATATTCCCCATTAATGTTAACAGAATGGATGTGCTATCATAGGTTCTGTTCCAGTTCATCTAATAAAATGCTTTGCAGGCCTAATAGCACTGAGAAAGAGGGACCCTGGACTGAAACTGACAAAATCAGAGTGTGTGTCCGAAAACGGCCTCTAGGTGCGAGAGAGGAGCGGCGTGGGGAAGTGAATGTTGTTTCAGTGGCAGATAAGGAAACTGTGCTGATTCATGAGAAGAAGGAGGCTGTCGATCTCACACAATACATATTACAGGTAGGACTCGATCCTTTTTTTTTTTCTTTTCCAAATTGTCTTTATTATGGCATACTGCAAACGTACAAAACAGGCAACCAGATTACATATCCAATACTAGGCAGCATCCCTTGTTGTGGAGCTCCCTTCCCCCAACCTTCCCTCCCCTAGACCACAAAGCTGCAGCTTACGAACATTGTTAATACAATAATGAAACTAACTGGTATCTCTAGCAGTAATAAGGGAAAAAGGCTAAAAGACAGATAGCATGAACTCAGTCCATGTCCAGAGGGGCTATCTTTTGGACAGAGTCTGGCAAAGAGCCATAAAAGACGGACCAGATCTCTTTGAAGAAACGCTTTTTCTCAGGAGAAAACCGGCGATAAAAGGAGCCATACTCCAGTTGAAATAACTCAGTCATTGAGGCTTTCCACATTTCTCCTGTGGGAGGAGCTGACTCTATCCATCGAGCTAGGATGCATTTCTTTGCTATTAGACATGCCTTAGATTCACACTTCCCTCACCCACATCATTATTCAAGACCAGAGAACATCCAAACCAAAGAGAACCGAAAGTTGACTGCGCACATTTTTCCAAAAGGTTTGGATAGTCACACAGGCCCATAAACAATGAATAAGTGAAGCCTGTGAAGATCCACATTTAAGACAACGATCAGATATAACTATGAGCATTTTAAAGGCCCTCGCAGGAGAAACAATGATTCTATGAAAAATGTTTTGTTGTAATTCTCTGAGGCCCCACATTATTCGTTATCTTTGGTATTGATGTATAACAATTTTGGAGCATAGATATGTCAATATCTTCCTCACAATCATGTTGCCATTTCATGAGCAAATTCTTATACACAGGATAGGAGTTGGCAGAAGTGTAAAATTTATATAGATATGATAAGGAGCCCATTGTGGCCCCAAAACATTTAAGTAATCCAGAGTAAAGTGAATTGTCAATCACATCTCCTACTCCTTGCAAAAGAGCTTGGCATGAGGCCCTCAAATATCCATATATTAAAAAATGGTGAGGTTGGAAACCCAGCTTTTCGTGACACTGTATAAAAGAATATATCGTCCCTGTAGAAGGGTCAAGCAAATCTTTAAGTAGCCAATTGAACTATACAGTGAAAGTATGCTGTCTGGGAAGAATCAGCAAAGAATTCTGCGAGGGGCCTCTTCGGGGAAAATGCGGGGAAATCTGTGTAGATTACTTGAGCAATTTGCGAGTCACCACCCAGATGCGCCTAAGCACAGTGACTAGACCATATCACAGTTGATGACCCTGTAGGTCGTGTGGAGCTGCGTGAAGAACAAAATTGGGGTCCAGAGGGGCACAAATTGCAGCCACTAGGTTACTATCTGTATAGTCTGAAGTGTTATAGAACCAGTCCCCCAGAAAAAGTAGATTAGCCGCCCAGGAGTATAATTTAAAATCGGGTGAGCTCAAATCCCCCTTGTGACTTAGGTGTGCATAGTATAGTGTAAGAAAGGCAGCATAAGAAACAAATATATTAATTTCGGAGCAATCACCATTTTCACCACTGCTATGCGTCCTTGTAAGGATAAAGGGAGTGCTTGCCAGCTAACTAATCTCTGCTTTATTTTCTCTATTACTGGCAGAATATTAAGAGAGTACCACTGCCGGGGATTCTTATGTATAAGAATACCTAAATATTTAATGGTATTAGTCCATTTTACGGGAAAGCCAGGTCAAGAGCTTTGGAGGGTGCCCATGAGATCAAGTGGATCTGTTTTGTCCAGGTTTAACTTGAACCCCGACACATTTTGATATTCTGAAAAAATATGGAAGGGCACTACCAGCATTTGTAAGAAGTAAAAGGATATCATCAGCAAAAAGTAGAGTTTTGTAATGCTGAGTCCCCACAGGTATACCCGTGACCACCGGAGCCCCTCTCAATCTATGCACCAGGGGTTCCGCTGTTAAAATAAATAACAAGGGGGATAAGGGACAGCCTTGTCTGGTTTCTCTGCCTAACCAAAACTCATCTGAGAGTATACCATTGACCAAAACTCTCGCCGTGGGGTTAGAATATAAAAGTGTTATATAATCATATATTTTCCTGATAAACCCCCATCCTCTGTAGTACTTTTCTAAGGAAGGGTTATGCCACCTTGTCAAAGGCCTTTTCCGTGTCACACGTTACCAATAGTAGTTGATTAAGAGATAACATGTGACAAGTTTCTAGGATCGCTTGGACCTTATGAATATTTACAGTGGACCATCTCCCATGGACAAAGCCCACTTGATCAGGAGAAATTACTAAAGGCATGATTGGTTTTAGTTAATTTGCTAGAATGTTTGCATAAATCTTAATATCTAAGTTAAGTAGGGAAATGGGCCTATAAGCGAGGGTTGCAAAGGATCTCTCCCTGGCTTTGGCAAGACCACTATAGTAGCAGCTCTCATACAGGCCGATACAGAAAGGTGCGCTCAGCAGAGCGCACCATTTAGCCCCCGTTTGGCCGCGCGTTTTTGACAAGCTATTATTACCCCTTATACTGTAATGGATAATAGCGCGTGGAAAACGCACGGCCAACCCCCCTGAAACAAATAGCGCTCATCACATGCAAATGCATTTTGATGAGCCTATTAGTTTGTACCCGCAATACAGAAAGTAAAATGTGCAGCCAAGCTGCATAGTTTACTCTCAGAAATTTCAGACAGCAGCGGGCAAGTGTACAGAAAAGCGTTATTAAGTCGGAGGCCCCAAAAATTTAAAAAAAAATCTGCCTGCGGCCCACATGTTGGAAAACAGATGCTCATCTTTGCTGGTGTCCATTTTCCGAACCCGTGGCTGTCAGCGGGTTTGACAACCGACGCCGGTAAAATTAAGCTTCAGCTGTCAGACCCGCTGACAGCCGCCGCTTCCGCTAATGAGGCACAAGGGACACGTTAGTGTCCCTAACACCTCCTTATTAGCGCGGGCCCCAATTTAAATACAGAATTGCGCACCTAGGAGAGATGCCTGGGCGTGTGTCGGGAGAGCGGGTGCTCGCCTCGGAGCGCTGGCTCTCCCGTGGACCTTACTGAATGGGCCTGATAGTAGGAGGCATGGACCCCTCCAAGGTCTTAGTTTCAAATAGAGAACGCAATGTAGGGGCGATCACAGGCAAGAGTGATTTGTAAAATATGGCAGTCAACCCATCCAGTCCCGGAACTTTATTATCGGAGAGAGAGTGGATAGCATCCGAAACCTCTTCTACCTGAATCTCTTGGTTAAGTTTAAGAACATAAGAACATAAGAAATTGCCATGCTGTGTCAGACCAAGGGTCCATCAAGCCCAGCATCCTGTTTCCAACAGAGGCCAAAACCAGGCCACAAGAACCTGGCAATTACCCAAACACTAAGAAGATCCCATGCTACTGATGCAATTAATAGCAGTGGCTATTCCCTAAGTAAAATTGATTAATAGCCATTAATGGACTTCTCCTCCAAGAACTTATCCAAACCTTTTTTGAACCCAGCTACACTTAACTGCACTAACCACATCCTCTGGCAACAAATTCCAGAGCTTTATTGTGCGATGAGTGAAAAAGAATTTTCTCCGATTAGTCTTATATGTGCTACTTGCTAACTTCATGGAATGCCCCCTAGTCCTTCTATTATTCGAAAGTGAAAATAACCGAGTCACATCTACTCGTTCAAGACCTCTCATGATTTTAAAGACCTCTATCATATCCCCCCTCAGCCGTCTCTTCTCCAAGCTGAACAGCCCTAACCTTTTCAGCCTTTCCTCATAGGGAAGCTGTTCCATCCCCTTTATCATTTTGGTTGCCCTTCTCTGTACCTTCTTCATCGCAACTATATATTTTTTGAGATGCGGCGACCAGAATTGTACACAGTATTCAAGATGTGGTCTCACCATGGAGCGGCATAGAGGCATTATGACATTTTCCGTTCTATTAACCATTCCCTTCCTAATAATTCCTAACATTCTATTTGCTTTTTTGACTGCTGCAGCACACTGAGCTGACGATTTTAAAGTATTATCCACTATGATGCCTAGATCTTTTTCCTGGGTGGTAGCTCCTAATATGGAACCTAACATCGTGTAGCTACAGCAAGGGTTATTTTTCCCTATATGCAACACCTTGCACTTGTCCACATTAAATTTCATCTGCCATTTGGATGCCCAATCTTCAAGTCTTGCAAGGTCCTCCTGCAATGTATCACAGTTTGCTTGTGATTTAACTACTCTGAATAATTTTGTATCATCTGCAAATTTGATAACCTCACTCGTCGTATTCCTTTCCAGATCATTTATATATATATTGAAAAGCACCGGTCCAAGTACAGATCCCTGAGGCACTCCACTGTTTACCCTTTTCCACTGAGAAAATTGACCATTTAATCCTACTCTCTGTTTCCTGTCTTTTAACCAGCTTGTAATCCACGAAAGGACATTGCCTCCTATCCCATGACTTTTTAGTTTTCGTAGAAGCCTCTCATGAGGGACTTTGTCAAACGCCTTCTGAAAATCCAAATACACTACATCTACCGGTTCACCTTTATCCACATGTTTATTAACCCCTTCAAAAAGATGAAGCAGATTTGTTAGGCAAGACTTCCCTTGGGTAAATCCATGTTGACTATGTTCCATTAAATCATGTCTTTCTATATGCTTTACAATTTTGTTCTTGAGAATAGTTTCCACTATTTTTCCCGGAACTGAAGTCAGGCTCACTGGTCTATAGTTACCCGGATCGCCCCTGGAGCCTTTTTTAAATATTGGGGTTACATTGGCCCACCCTCCAGTCTTCAGGTACAATGGATGATTTTAATGATAGATTACAAATTTTAACTAATAGATCAGAAATTTCATTTTTAAGTTCCTTCAGAACCCTAGAATGCATACCATCCCATCCAGGTGATTTGCTACTCTTTAGTTTGTCAATCTGGCCTACTACATCTTCCAGGTTCACAGTGATTTCGTTCAGTTCGTCTGACTCATCACCCCTGAAAACCATCTCCGGAACTGGTATCTCTCCAACATCCTCATTAGTAAACACGGAGGCAAAGAATTAATTTAGTCTTTCTGCAATAGCCTTATCTTCCCTAAGAGCCCCTTTAACCCCTCTGTCATCTAATGGTCCAACCGACTCCCTCACAGGTTTCTTGCTTTGGATATATTTTAAAATTTTTTATTATGAGTTTTTGCCTCTATGGCCAATTTCATTTCAAATTCTCTCTTCGCCCGTATCTTCGCCCGTATCTCATCCGAAAGTTCGGGTAGAGACAGATTCTCTAGGAAAGCGTCGATATCCCCTTGCTCTACACATTCCTCAGAGTATAGTTGTTGGTAATATTCGGAAAAAATATGTGCTATATCATTTGAGGCTGATTTTACTATCCCCTGAGGGGTTTTTAAGATTCACAATGAATTTAGAAGGTTCCTGGGTTTTTAGCAGATTAGCAAGTAGCCGCCCCACTTTATTCCAAATTGAAACAGATTAAACTGTCGATGTCTTAAAGAACGGGAAGCCCTGGTATGAAGGAGTGTATTGAGAGCCATTTGTGCAGCTTTAAATTGAAGCATATCAGCACAATCGCTGGTTAAATTTATTTTACGTTTTAAACTTTTCATCTGCAGGTGTGTTGCATCTCCCGGTGTCCCACTGCCCCGTTGTACTTTCCTTCTCCCTTTTTCCAGCCCCCGCGGGCCAATTGGAAGCCTCGTTTCTTCCTACCCCCACTGCCCATTGGAAAGCCTCCTTCATTCTGCCTGCCCCCGCGCAGGCCATTCGGAAGCCTTCTCCCTTCTACCAGCCAATGGGAGTAGGAAGAAGGGCGGCAGCCTCTGATTGGCCGGTGAAGCAGGCATCGCATAGCCCGGGGGTGGGGTGGGAGGAATGGCAGCGTCGAACCCCGACGAAGCAATGCCGCCATGGGAGCCCATTCCCGTGGTGGTGAAGAGGAAACCCGACCCTGACCAAGCAAGGCCACTACGGGAGCCAATCCCTGTGGCGGCAAAGAGGAAATCCGACCCCGACTGAGGCCACCATGGGAGCCCATCCCTGTGGTGACAAAAAAAGAAGGCCCATCGGAGTAAAGCCATGGCTTCCTTCCCTGCAGTGAAGGAAGAAGTTTTTGGTGAGAGTTTGTGGGTGTGAATGAGTGCCTGGGTGAGAGCTTGTGTGTCTGTGTGTGAATGAGTGCCTGGGTGAGAGCTTGTGTGTCTGTGTGTGAATGAGTGCCTGGGTGAGAGCTTGTGTGTCTGTGTGTGAATGAGTGCCTGGGTGAGAGCTTGTGTGTCTGTGTGTGAATGAGTGCCTGGGTGAGAGCTTGTGTGTCTGTGTGTGAATGAGTGCCTGGGTGAGAGCTTGTGTGTCTGTGTGTGAATGAGTGCCTGGGTGAGAGCTTGTGTGTCTGTGTGTGAATGAGTGCCTGGGTGAGAGCTTGTGTGTCTGTGTGTGAATGAGTGCCTGGGTGAGAGCTTGTGTGTCTGTGTGTGAATGAGTGCTGGGTGAGAGCTTGTGTGTGTTTTTTTTAAATCTTTTATTGTAAGAGATTGTTGGTGCACCTGCTTTCTTAAAAAGAGAAACATTCCCAGAATATACTACTATAAACATTTTTAATTAAAAAAGGCAGAACTTTGGTTAGAATTATACAGGTGACCTGGGATCAGATGTATATGTGTAGTTCAACCGGGCTCACATATAGAAAAGTAATATGGGAACAGTTTGCTTCCTCACATCCACCCTCATTTTATTATGTTAAATTTCAGAGCTTCATTTTCACCAATCGATCATTTTTATTTTGCAGCATGTGTTTTATTTCGATGAAGTCTTTAGTGAAGTGTTCAGCAATCAGGATGTATATATGAAGACAGCTTACCCACTCATTCATCATATTTTCAACGGGTAGGGTGGTAAATACTTCATTTTATTTTATTTCTATCTTGTTTTCTGCCTTTTTCATGTAATGTCTTCTGGTTTATTATTTATTTATGCAGTTAATGCTACATTCATTAATGAAAAACTTTGTCATCTTATTTAATTTACATTTTAATAAAATCACAAGTTTAGAATTTTGACATGCTAAGTGCAAGGAGTAAATTTAAACATGTGTCAGAGGCCTTTAGGCGCTTAGCTGATTGTACCATTTGGCTTTCAGACTTTCAGCATTTTCTGAATGTTTGACAGGGGTGGAGGAACAAGGCACTAGAGGCTTGTTTTAAATTTTGACTCCTTTGAGTGCAAAGAAGTAGCTTATTAACCATGCTGCCTTCTTACTGATAAAAGCACCAAGGAATGCTGATCCATTATAAAACATAGTCCCACAACCTTTAAGATCAGAATTTTCCTGAACTCTATTCCAAACCATCTTGCTGTGTTTGAGAATCATATCATATTCATTAAGAGGGTAATTTTCAAAAGGATTTACACGTCTAAATGCTCTTTACCCATATAAGTGGGCTTTTGAAAATTGCTACAATATATATGCCATGGAATTATCAATAGGTTTTACCCACGTGAAGTGCACTTTGAAGGGTGCTTTTGGTAAAAGGCTCATGTACATGAGAATCTGGGCCAAGTGCTGGCAACTCATAATTTAAAATGGCCCAATTATGTGCGTATGTGTGTGAGCAATGCAATGCATGGGAAAAAAGGGGCAGAGTTAGGGCATGTCATTGATTATGCCACGGATGTGAGTCCTTGGGCTATGGTGTGGTTGACAGCTGGCAGATATGCTTTTACTAAGACAGGACTGGAGGTTCACCTATATCAGCCTCATTCCCTGCAGGTTGAGCCCTTGGGTTCCGGGGGCCAGCAGGGTAAGGTGAGTGTCCCTAAAGGGGGTGGTCAGAGAGAGTCCAGGTACGGGCAGTGGTCAGGGCTGGCTGCGAGAAGACAGGATCCAGATATGAGCCGCGGTAGGGGTTAGCAGGGAGAAATTGGTGTCATAGCAGAGGTCAGTACCAGGCAGCAGGCAAGAGAGTGGTCAAGGTCTGTAGCATAAATAAATAAATACAAATAAAAAGATGTTAGTTCCAAGAGTTAGGCCAAGACAGACAAAACAAGGCAGAATGGACACTGAGGACCAAGACAAGGCAGAACGGACAAGGTAAGTCAACAGAGAGGTAGGAAAGGGCAGGAGTAAGGCAAGGAGGATAGAAGCAACAAGGCAAGGCAAGAGCATGGCAAGGAAACACAGCAGGATACAATGCAACGCAGGACCGTGAGGCACGAAGGGTAGCAACATGCACTGCAGACTAGGCAGGGAGACCTGTTGCTAAGGCATTTGAGGGGAGCACGGTTGGGCTTTTAGTACCCAACTGCACTGACGTCATCATCTGGCGCTGCCATCATTTTCCTGCTGGCAGACATCATGGCTGCGTCCCTGTCACTGAAGAACTTGGGGTGTTCTGGGGTGAGTCAGTTGGTGGTGGGGCTGACCCGTGACTGGCCCATCGTTACAGTTTACAGGATACACTTGTTTACAGAATCTCACATTTTAACAGGGGATGAGGCCTCATATATAAAATAACGAATGATTCTCTATATGAAAAGACGTAAGGGGAGGGAAATCCAGGAGAAGGCTTGGGTGCAGTCACAGAGAAAATGCTAACATTTGATCCTAATTTCTCAAGCAGTGTCTCATCACGTCAGTCATTTCCTCCCGCCCCCTTCTCTTTACTGAGCTACAATGGCACATGCATGCAGCCTAAAACCTAGATGACTCTGTACTATTTAGATCCAGTGTAATTGCTTTGTTTTTCACTGACTCAATGAAGAGAGGATACTTCTCAAAAGCTAGTTTCAGATGGATTAAGTTAATCCAATACAAAGTATTACCTACAACTTGTTTGTTGTCCCTTATTTCTACATATTGAAATGGACTAACCCGGCAATCACAATTCTTTATTCAAGCAAAGGTTTCAGGTGCACTTCCATAAATGTTTTGAATATAGTAATGTTGTTATTATATTAGTCCACTTAGATATGTAGAAATAAAGTTCACCCAACAAGTTGCATAGAATAGCTTTCCATCCAACAAAAAGGTTATTCCTTGTCGCTTGCTTATTTGACCTTTACTTCTGTGAAGAAATGAAACTAAAGGGGAATATATTTCAGATTTAAAGGTGAATTTTAAAAGCCCAGTGCACACCAAAATTGGGAGATGAACGCACAAGTTGGATTTGTGTGCGCCCACCAAATTTTAAAAGCCACCCAGATGCGTGCGTTATCTCCTGCTGTGTTGCATGCACATCTCACTTGATTTCAAAAAGGTGCATGGCTAGGCTTGGGCATTTGGGGCGTACAAGGAGATGTGTGCATAAATACTTATGAGCCCTAGTGCACACCCACATCCACTGCAGTGTAAGTTTACTTCTGCTGTGAAGGAGGTGTAAGTTGTAAAAACAACACAAAAAAACTGCCGTTTTTGAGAGGTTTAATGGGTCTGGGATAACTGATGTGAGTGCAGACTATTAAACCAGGGGGATTTGTAGTGTTGCATAAAATTTACAATCCAAACAAAAACTAACCTCCCAGCCTAATCACAGCTGTGGGAGGACCTGGCTGTTAAACATCTCCACCGAGTAACTTTTAGTTTCTCTTTCACAGAGGAGGAGAAAAAAAAAAGCAACACTTCATCTTTCATTATATTTATTAGAGATAAAATTCTCCATGGCAATGGCACAGTTGCTCTATTCATCCGATCAGCTCCTTAGCTCCCGGGGCTCACATCTAATATCTTTTATTAGCAGGGCATGTAACCAATCAATGCTTCATTCCCTGATGACAAGCATTCTTACATGACATCATTATTCTTATTGACACATAATTGGTCCAATCACAGACTTAATTTAGGGTCTGCTGCCAATCATTTATTTTCCCATTGTTACCAAGTCCGAATACTGAAATAAGCATTTTTCATACATACTAGGTGTCATCAGTTATATCATGCTAGGTGTCAGTTGTAAAGTCTGATGCAACATTGCCCAATCCATCCTTCAAGCCAGCACATAGCCCACTCCATATTTTGACTACAAGATGTCCAACAAAACTAACAGTTCATTCACTTCTCGAGGTACCAGCAACTCAGAATATAACATGTTGCTAAGCTCTACATAATCTAAAAAAAATATATTTTTCTTTTTATAAATATCTACTGTGCTCTCCATATAGTCAATCTATCAAATATAGAGATCTTTAAGAACACAGAAAAATGTATTTTTTACTCAGATTCCACAGAAGGACCTAGCTCTTAACTGGGTAAACTGGTGGATGAACTGGTGAAACTTGCAATGGCGTGGATGCGCACCCAATTAAAAAAACCCTGATTTAAGCAGCTAGGTGTGTGGCCACTTAAAACTATTTTATAACATGCACATATGTGTATACATGTTATAAAATTGCCACCTCCTTGGGCATGTGCTGACAAACGTGCCGATGTGCACCCATGCACTGCTTTGAAAGTTACATCTTATTGAGGGAACATTAACTGAGACTACTATAATTACACATTTCAAAACTTTTTTTCAGTGGACATATATGTAGCAGATTCGGTTGATAAAAGTTGAATTATCGTTACAGGGGGAATGCCACCTGCTTTGCATATGGACAGACTGGTGCAGGAAAGACATATACTATGATTGGGACCCAGCAGAAGCCAGGACTATATGCACTAGCAGCTAAAGATATCTTCCAGCAACTGGAGTCATCCCAGACAAGGAAAGACCTAGTTATCTATATCAGCTTTTATGAGATCTATTGCGGACAGCTTTATGATCTTCTGAATGGAAGAAAAAGGTATTTGTATTCAAAATCTGTTGAATTATAGTAGCTGTAATTTTGAGTACTCCCATGGAAGACCTTTCTTTGTCAATGGATGCTTCTAAGGGACTTTCTTTTTAAATTTTGTATTGTAGTTGCTGATCCATTTAACATTTTTAAGATCTCAAAGGCATTGATTGCACTAGTAGGCATTAAGACGAGAAATGCTATTTGTTATTTATTTGTTTGATTTATATTCCGCTTTTGGCATTTCAAAGTAGATTACATTCAGGTACTGTAGATATTTCCCAATCCCAGAGGATTTACAATCTAAGACCTAGAATTATCAAAATGCTATAAATAGCGCAGAAATATGGCGCGATAGCGTCCCGTTAAAAAAAAAAATGGGCATAGTTAGGGAAATTTCTGAGATACAATGTTGTGTAGATAAGTTGCGCAACTCGTGATATTTTATAGCATCGCGCAACTTGGTATTGCGTTGTACGATGCATTAGCGTGTCCTGTGTCATTTTACACCTGGCGCGTTATTTTCTTTGTTTATATATACCAGCTTCTTACAGCTGTGTCTTTGAGGGTGTGTCAGGCGTGGGAGAGAGGAGAGGAGGTGAGTTCTTGGAGTTTAGTGGAGTTGGAAAAGGAGTTTAGCTATTTCTGAATGAGTTGTTCTGTTGTTTATTGTTATCTATTTAACTTTACCTTTGTCTCTTGTCTGTATCTGTGTGTGGCAGTTTTTGTGTGTCAGGTGTTTCTGTTTGTCTTTCTGTGGTGGATTGGTGGTAGTGATGAGGTGTGGTGGGGGAGTGCCAAGTTGTGGAGAGGATGGATCGTGGAAGGCTTGGGGAGAGAGGAGAGGTGTGTGAGGAAAGGAGGGAGGATGAAAGCAGGAGTGGTAGGAGGAGTAGAAGTAGGGACAGTAGGAATAGAGATAGGGAGGAGGGAAGGAATAGGAGGAGGGGGAAAGGGATAGGCAGGCGAATGTGGCGGGAGGAGGAGGGTACAGCTAGACAGAGAGAGCAGGGGGGGGGAGTTGGCAGAGCAGATGCAAGAGGGGGGGAGGAAGGGAGGGGAGTGGGAGTGAGAGCAAGGAAAGGGACACGACTCCAGAAGCAGAAGTGTTAACCCAAGCATCTGGCAGCCAGGCAGCAGGGCAGTCTCGTCTTTGCCTGTTTAAGTTTGGCATTGAGGACAACGAGATCTCATTGCCGGGGTCCTTGACAACTACAGCATGGTGTTTGGGAACTGTGCGGCAAAGACATCCAAGTCAGCCAAGGGCCAGATATGGAGCACCATCCCCAGGCCTTATCCCGGCACAGCAGAATAAAGACGAACGGAGAGCAGGTGGCCCACTACTACTGCAACATCAAGGCCCAGCTGACGACCAAGGTGGCGAGCTGCAATAAGTATCTGTGCCAGATGGAAGGAAGAACCCCTTGCCCCCATAGTCATGACCCTCCATGGAGGAGCGCCTGATTGAACGACTGGGACCAGACATCTTCGAGGGGATGGATGAGACCCTGGTCACCACACAAGCTGAGGCCGGTAAGTTCACCTCACCTGTAAATGTCAAGTCTGCTATAGATGTCCACATATTTTGGCATAAGGTGCTCACATTGATGCAAAGTGCCAAACACATTGATCTTATGCAAAACATACATGTGTACTTCTTAGCATTCATATTTACGTCTTCTTCCTTGTTTCCACAGCTTTTCTTCAGGAACCCGCTGATCCCAGCTGTAAAGCCCCAGGGATCAGCAGCGCAGCATCAGCTTTAACTGCAGCCTTCCAACTGGATGCACAGACCCAGTGGAGTGAAGATGAGGAGCAGCAACAGCAGCTGCTTCTGCTGCCAGAACAGCATCAGATACTGGCACCTCTGGGATCACCCTTACCCCTTGACACAAGCCTTAACTTTGCCAGCTTCATGGAGGGTTGACCCCTGTCACGGGAGAATGCTGGCCTGTCCCCACCTGCCTCCAGTCCGCCATGTCACCAGCAGAATGCAGCAGACACCCAGCCAGAACAGCCCACCTTATGCCAAAATATGTGGATATGCTGGCCTTGGAGCCACAGACAGCACCCCAACCACCTCCAACTATACCACCAGCAGCACCGGTGTAGTCAGTAAACAACATGTTTGACCACAATGAAAGGAGGCATGGACTTCACCTCCACCAAATATGGTAGAGCTGGTGCCCTGTAGGTGCAGACAGCAGCCCTTACATAGGGCCCAACTACCATCACTATTTCCATTATCAGTCTCATAACAGCAATAACACAAATTGTTCAACAATTGCCAGAGCCTCCGCCTGTGCCATTCCCATCTTCCCAGGAATTCACTCTGCGCAGCAGTCACCGGCTAGCAGGATGAACCAGGGGTAGGCCCCTCAAAGGGATGCCACCCCCCAACCGAAAAGCCCCACAGAGGAAAAGGTCCATGAGGCCCCAGTTGTAAAGGGAAAACAATGCTATCTAAGATGACTTGTCCAAACAAGCCTGGCCGGTCCTCTATACAGAGTTCCTATGCTGGTTAGATGGAAGAAGACTGCTGGGCCCATCCTCACTACAGAGTTCCTGTGCCGGCTTGCTGATGTGGCTAGTCTACTGTCTGTCTTGTCCTCCTGCTTACTTATACCCTCGTCTATGCTCTGCCCATAGTCCTGCCTTCTTAATGTGGTCTCCAATTATGGTCCTGCTGGTGTCTCTTCTCATTTCAACATGCTGCTGCCTCCATGTGGGTGTCACTTCTCATCTCATCCTGCTGCTGCCCACATGCTGGTGTCACTTCTCATCTCATCCTGCTGGTGTCGCTGTTGTGCTCTCTGGTTCTGGGCTTCCTGCCTGCTACTTGAACTTTGCTGCTGTGGCTTTTAGGCTGTCTCCCTTTGAGAGCACTCTTTCAACATGGACTGTCTGGGCCTTCGTTTGCCATCATATAGTTGTGCTTGCATCAGCTCTAACATTAGAGCTGTACTATAGCTATTGGGTTGGCACTTCCACTTTCTAGGTTCTTTGCAGTAATCATTTTTCAAAAGGATAAGATCATAATACTGTATATGTCGTTTTGCCATTTGTAACAATTTATGTACATGTCTTGACTAAATGTGCTAGACATGTCAGTTACAATGTCATGTGTGATTTGATATCTTGTCCTTGCAGAATGTGATTACCAAAGATGTTGACTTGCTTTGTATCTGGTGAATACATTGTTTAATAAAGTGGTCATATGCTTTGAAATTTCACTTTCTGGTTGTGTCTTTTCATTGTGTAGCTTTTGTCTTAAGGATTCACTAGAAAACAGGTTTGGGACCCACATGACCTTGAATGCTAGAGTGCCATTGGCCATTCTAACTAGGCACATTCTCACATGCAAGACCATATGACCTAGGACCTAAAACTTAAAAGCTCATTGTATTCTCCCGAGGAAGACAACATGAACAAAACAAGAAACTCCTTACTGTGGAGCTTCCCAGGTGACTCATATTGCCTTAACTAGAGAGCATTCTTTTAGCTAACTCTTGGGTACATGCGCTATTATGTGAGATGGGCACTATCTAGCTAGTGTTAACCTTCATACGCTGTTCTGTGGAATACATGTTGAAAAGCTTGGCTAGAGGTACTGAAGCAAAGTCTTCACTCTGTTGGTGACTAATATTTATTTATTTATTTATTTATTTATTGTTTTTGTTATACCGAGTTTCATGACAGGCATCACATCAACCCGGTTTACAATTAACAAAGTGTGTAAAACATAACATAACGTAAAACAATGTTCTCAAAAAGAACCTTGAACTTTAAATATCGTGAATCAGATATAGGAATTGAGAAAGTTACAATAAATCAGGGAAATCAACTTGGAGCTGGAAAAGGGGAGAGATTGCACAGAGCAATATTAACATTTCAGTCTATTAATGTAATAGAGTAGCATAGTGAGTAAATAAGAATATGTGAGAAACTGTGGCAATACCTCACTATGGAACGGAACATAAATAACCAAATGCATAAATACGACAGTGTTATGATAAAAGTTCAGCAGGTATTGATGATTGTCAATTTAAGGTTGATTGAATTGTATTTGGTCCAGTTATTGGATAAGAGTTTGTGCTATTTAATAGGTTGTATAGCTATGTTAATGTCATAATGCAGCTATAATAAACCATAGATCTCTTCCACTATGAAGATCTATTACCTCTGACCAAACAATGGGCCTTCTCTCTGGTTCTAAAACCTAATGCTTTCATCACATAAGTCTTTAGTCAGAAGCTTAATTGAAAAGGACATAAAGCACTAGGTCTTGTTCATCTCTAGGGAGCAGAAATGTGCAGCTACTGGTTCCAGGCCCAGAGAGTACAGAGTGTACATGTAAATCTTGTGTGGTATTAGATGATGTGAAACTAATCACCCCAGAAGAGATTACCTTGGACCCCCTTACTTGTGTCCTCACATCATTTAAAAGGCACTCAATAAAAAAGCTTTTATAGGTCTGTCAGTTTAAAAAATGTCATCTTACTTGCAGCCTGTTAGAACACCATTCTAGAGATCAGCCTTAGAACATAAGGACATAAGAACGTGAGAAATTGCCATGCTGGGTCAGACCAAGGGTCCATCAAGCCCAGCATCCTGTTTCCAACAGAGGCCAAACCAGGCCACAAGAAACTGGTAATTACCCAAACACCAAGAAGATCCCATGCTACTGATGCAATTAATAACAGTGGCTATTCCTTAAGAACTTATCCGAACCTTTTTTGAACCCAACTGCACTAACGACATCCACTGGCAACAAATTCCAGAGCTTAATTGTGCTTTGAGTGATAAAGAATTTTCTCTGATTAGTGTTAAATGTACTACTTGCTAACTTCATGGAATGCCCCCTAGTCCTGCTATTATCCGAAAGTGTAAATAACCGATTCACATCTACTCATTCAAAACTTCTTATGATCTTAAAGACCTCTATCATATCCCCCCTCAGCCATCTCTTCTCTAACGTGAACAGCCTAAGCTCTTCAGCCTGTTCCATCCCCTTTATCATTTTGGTTGCCCTTTTCTGTACCTTCTCCATCGCAACTATATCTTTTTTGAGATGCGGCAACCAGAATTGTACACAGTATTCAACGTGTGGTCTCACCATGGAGCGATATAGAGGCATTATGACATTTTCCGTTTTATTAACCATTCCCTTCCTAATAATTCCTAACATTCTGTTTGCTTTTTTGACTGCTGCAGCACACTGAGCCGACGATTTTAAAGTATTATCCACTATGATGCCTGGCTCTCTTTCCTGATTGATAACTTCTAAGATAGAACCTAACATTGTGTAACTACATCAAGGGTTATTTTTCCCTATATGCAACACCTTGCACTTGACCACATTAAATTTCATCTGCCATTTGGATGCCCAATCTTCCAGTCTTGCAAGGTCCTCCTGTAATGTATCACAATCCACTTGTGATTTAACTACTCTGAATAATTTTGTATTATCCGCAATTACCTACCTATTACAGAATATATTTCAAAAGCACTTTCCCACTGGAACAACTGCCTTATTTCTATCACTAACCTCCTCAATAGATTAAATCTGGTCTTTAACTCTTCAAAGACGGAGCTCCTCCTCATCTCTGCAAATGAAGAAAATATTCCCATACCATTCCCTCACAACACATTCATCACTCATAAGCAGGTGAGAGATCTAGAAGTAATTCTGGACAATAGACTAAACCTTAAGAAAATGGTTAATACTACATCCAAAGACTGCTTTTACAGACTCCAGGTTCTGAAACGACTCAAGCCACTTCTTTTTTTCAAAGATTTCAGAACAGTACTCCAGGCGTTGTTATTCTCCAAGATAGACTATTGCAGTGCCCTCCTCCTTGGCCTACCCAAATCAACCACTAAACCGCTTCAGATGATTCAAAATGCTGCAGCGAGATTACTGACTAACACCAGCCGAGGAAATCACATCTCACCCATCCTCAGAAACCTACATTGGCTACCAGTAAATTTTAGAATCCTTTACAAAGCAATCACCCTAATACATAAATCCATCCATCACCAACTCCAACTCAGCCTTGAAATTCCCTTCAAACTTCATTCCTCCAACAGGCCAATTAGAGATAATCATAAAGGTACTTTGAATTACCCCCCAACTAAAGCCTCACGCCTTTCCTCGACCAAAGACCGAGCTTTTTCAATAGCAGGTCCATCTATTTGGAACAAGATTCCTTCAAGCCTCCAACTAGAACCCTGTCTCATTACGTTCAGAAAAAAACTTAAGACGTGGCTATTCCACCAAGCCTTCGATGATCCTCCAGACAACCCTTAGTCTTCTTTTTCCTCACTTGGACGTAGAAGATTAAAGTCCTACAACCATTCAAACGAAGAACTCTGGCACTTACTGATTAAAGCATCTTTTGCTCTAATCCAAATTCCTTTTTGGATTATGCTTCTTTAATTATTTTTTGGCCTTTAACTTTCTTCCAGCTCTTAAGCTTCCCAAGTTTTTTACTCCCTGTTAAATGTAACTTTACCTTATTCTCTTCTCTTGTTAATTACTTTTATTTATTGCTTCTGTTATACCCTTGTTTTATGTAAACCGATCCGATATGGTTTATTTACTATGAAGGTCGGTATAAAAAAGTGTTAAATAAATAAATAAATAAATTTGATAACTCACTCGTCGTATTCCTTTCCAGGTCATTTATATATATTGAAAAGCACCCTCCAGTCTTCAGGTACAATGGATGATTTTAATGATAGGTTACAAATTTTAACTAATAGATCAGAAATTTCATTTTTTAGTTCCTAACACTCATTTTCCACATGTACCCACCCCTTCCAGTCTTATCTTATTTTCATATTCTCTTATAGACCCAAGAAGCAAAGCGGAAGCCGATCCAGTTGGCTGTGTAGCAGTGAAGAGAACGAGAATCGGATGATAAAAAAAAGCCCTTTATTGAAATACCCATCAGGTGTGCTTACACACACACCTCTACTTGCAAAAAATGACACCACTGTAGAAGCTGGAAAAACATATAGGAGCTGGAGAATCCCTCTCTGCATCTTTTGTTCAGATGGAGGGGCTTCTTATCTCTTATCTCTGACGAGCCAGAGACTTGACAAGTTATAGTGAGGCAAAAGGAGAAAAAAAGGCAAATGAGAAGATGCTCCATAGCAAAAGAGAACCTAAGAAGCATTAAGCAATGCAGTAGGTAGCACATCCAAAAGGGCCATCCATTCCACTCCAGGACAAACCCAATGCATTCATTGGTGGAGACTGGACTGGATGATGAAGATCCTTTAGAGTGGCAGTTGCATGGTCTCTGATTATGCCAAAAAAGATATTAGAACATGAGAGGAAAAGAGATTGATGAAGAAAGGTAATTTTAAGATAGTAAATTTATTTATTTCCATAGTTTCTATTTTGCTGAACCACCAATCTCAGCGGATTACATTCAACATACATAGTAAAGCATAACAAAACCAAATGTAAAGACAGATAGAAACCATTAACCATAGACTGAAAATGGAAAGTTAGAATCCACAGATGCTAAAATATAATGTAACAACAAAATTAGAACAAATTGTAGCCATGTTTGAATCTCTTCTCTGTACATAAATAGCATGTATTTTTTCTTTGTATGCAACATTAAATTCTACCCAAGACAAAGAATGGAAACCTATAAAAACTTGGATTTTTCAGCTGACGTTTAACTGATCTTTTTTAAGATCTTTGTTGGCCTGGGCTGTTCTTTAAATTGCTAGATGTGATTGACAGCATTTTTCTTTAATAGTGTTAGGTTTTACTCTGATCTTTTGTCTTAGGAGTTTGCTATTCAAAAAGAGTGTTGTCTCCCCCTGCTGGTATGGTTCTGCAAAGACTAAGGAGGGTAATTTTATAACAGTGCGGACTGGGGCAAAGTCTGCATGTAACTTTTAAATTCAGACTTTACCCCACATTTTCAAAGCAAACCTGTGCACATAAAGTTTGCTTTGAAAATGCTTGGGTACTGGGCTTTCACTGTGTACAAAATGTCCTGCACTAAGCTACACCTTCACTTCACAGGATATAACTTGTGTGGGCTAACTTATGCACATACTTTGTGTAAGTCCCAACTCTGCTCCCTGAAACACCAATCCCCAGTCAGTGTGTGTGACAGTACAAATAAAATTGGGTTACATGCATATTTTTAAACGTACAGTACCCCGGGTTTCATCCCCTAGTGGCTATAACTGGTCTATGGCTTAGATTTATTAAGCTGCAATATGGCTATGACGCACATTAAACATGATAGGCAATGGCTGGTTGGAAAATGGCATTGATTGGCCCAGAGCTAGGGGGTGCTCTAGGCTGCCCCTATACCACCAACCATTCTTCTTTTAGATAGGGGGGGATCCTGGGAGGGGGGTGAGGAGGTTCCAGGGACACCTCTAGACAACCAGGGTATTTTTTTGAGGGGAGGGGATTGGGAGGGCACCCACTCTAGACCACCAGGCCCTAGTTTTTTTGGAAGGGGGCATCTAAGGGAGCTGGGAGGGGCAGCAGGGGTGGCCTACTATTGGAAGGAGGTTCTTTGCTTGGGGAAATTGTGCAAAGGGGAGGGGTTTAGGAAGGGGGGCAGGCCGTTGCTGTGGAGCTTTAACTTTTTTTTTTAACTTTTATGGTCTGTGCTGCTTTGAAGTTGGTGGGGTCTTTTTCACTCTTTGGGGGGTGGGTTTTGGGCTGCATGGATCTTTAAAACAACGGCAGCCCTTTGTGAAGAGAGCTGCCATCATGCATTTTTGCGTCCTCTGCTACGTTCTTGTTTATCGCAGAGTTTTTCCATGATAAACAGTAATGCGTGATATGAGAGTAAGATAAAGATGCAGTTCAAAGGTCTCAGGAAATAACAGCCTGTATGCGAAGCCTTTGATACTATTTCCTATCATTTCCTATGCACTGATCTAAGACCTTTTAACCCTAATCACATTAAGAGATTCTATCTAGATATGCTAAGTAACATGCAGATATCAAGCACTGTGATGAGCATGCCTCAGGAATCAGGAGTATAGAACAAAAAAAGAACAGGAAGTAAAGCATATAAGGACAAGGAGCGAATATTGGTTTATTTATTTATTTTTATTTATTTTTAATTTTTATATACCGGAATTCCTGTATACAATACAAATCAATCCGGTTTACAAGTAACGAAAAGGTTGCCCTGGTCTGGGAGGTTAGACCAGGGTTTTTTTTTACATGGAACATTGAACAATAACAATCAGCCATTGAACCTTATTACAACTATTTAACCTTATTACAATGAACATTGAAAGTAATAATAATTATATTTAACAAATTTAACAATTAACAAAACCTTAACCATGTAATGAATAGTATGTGTGAGTTCATCTTTTTACAAGGAATTTTAGTAACGAATATGGTCTGCAAAAAGCGGCTATATAAAGGTGAATAACGACTGTTAAATAGACATGAGAATAAGTAAGTGCGGGTATGAAATTAAGTGTCAATGTGTTAGTGACACCCTGCAATGGTTGGATTTGAGAGTCAGGAGGAGGTGCCTAGTTAAGAGTCAGGATTTGAGAGTCAGGAGGAGGTGCCTAGTTACACTCTGGGAATTGGAACGCTTGCCTGAAAAGCCAGGTTTTTAACCTTTTTTTAAACTCTAGTAGATTGGGTTCGAGTCGAAGGTCTGGTGGGAGCGCATTCCATTGGTGTGGTCCCGCAGTGGAGAGTGCTCTTTTTCTTAGTGTTGATTTGGCCGGAGCTGCGACTAATGTGCCTTTGTAGGCGCTTCTGATGGGTCTGGCAGATGAGTGTGGACGAAGTTGGGTTTGTAGAGATATAGGTGCGTCGTTATGAATTGCTTTATGAATGATGGTTAATGTTTTATATAGGATTCTCTGTTTGATGGGTAGCCAGTGGAGGTTGCTCAAGATAGGGGTAATATGGTCTCTTTTATTAGAGTTAGTTAGGATTCTGGCTGCGGCATTTTGTACTATCTGTAGGGGTTTGATGCTGATGGCGGGAAGGCCCAGTAAGATTGAGTTGCAGTAGTCAAGTTTCGAAAAAATAATGGATTGAAGAACGAGACGAAAGTCATTGAAGTGAAGGAGTGGCTTTAGTTTCTTTAGGACCTGTAGTTTAAAGAAGCAATCCCTGGTGGTTGTGTTTATGAATTTTTTTAGGTTAAGTTGGTTGTCAAGCCATGCTCCTAGATTCCTGACGTTGGCAGAGAGCTCCATGTTAAAAGATGTGGTTTGTGTCAGGCTGGGTGTGTGGGTGTTCGGGTTGTGTGAGATCAGTAGCTACTCTGTTTTGCTAGAGTTTAGAATCAGGTTCAGGCTGGAGAGTAGTTGTTTAATTGGTTGAAGACAATTCTCCCAGTAGGCGAAGGTTTTTTGAATAGATTCTGTAATGGGGATGAGGATCTGGATGTCGTCTGCATAGAGGTAATGAGTAAGTTTGAGTTGTGATAGCAGATGGCAGAGGGGGAGGAGGTAGACGTTGAATAGGGTGGGAGAGAGGGATGAACCTTGAGGTACGCCTTGGTCTGATAGGATGGGGGCAGATTCCTTGTTATTAATTCTGACCTTGTAAAACCTGTTAGATAGGAACGATTTGAACCAACTGAGAGCTGTGCCTTTTATTCCTATGTTTGAAAGTTGTTCTAGGAGTTGTGGGTGATTTACTGTGTCGAACGCTGAGGATAGGTCTAAAAGTACAAGTAAGAATGACTGTTTTTTCTCCAGGTTCAAAAGTAAATTATCAGTGAGAGAGAGCAAAAGTGACTCTGTACTTCATGATTTTCGAAAACCATATTGTGCCGGGGAAAGAATGTTGTGCTCCTCGAGATATTCGGACAGTTGTTTATTTACGGCTTTTTCCATCAGTTTGGAGATCAGGGGCAGGTTTGCAATGGGTCTGAAGTTAGCTGGGTCCGTTAGTGATGCAGTTGGTTTTTTCAGTAGGGGTTTGATGATTGCAAGTTTTAGTTGATTAGGGACTGTGCCCATGGCTAAAGAGGTATTGATGATTTCTGCAATAGGTTTTGCGACGGTGTTAGGGATGGCGGTGAGCAGATTAGTAGGGAGTGGGTCCGAGAGATGTGCAGATGGTTTAATTTTTTTAAGTAAATTTTCAATCTCCAAGGCGGATGTGGGCTCGAATGACTCTAGTCTAGAAGTCAGCGTGGGTTGGTATGAGCTAAGCGGTGTTGGAAGAGTTTGATGGATTGTAAGGGAGCGAGTGAGGTTTGAAATTTTTGTTTTGAAGTAGTTGGCTAATTCGTTGGCCTTGCTGAGCGCTAGTTGGTCTGGAATGGATGGTGGCGTAAGAGAATAAAGCCTTCGAGTCGAAGATGAAGTTATGAATTCTTTTTGCATAGAAGTCCTTTTTGGTTTTGTGTATGGCGTTTCTGTAAGTGTTGAGGGTGGCTTTGTAGTCCAGTCTGGTTGTGGGTGTAGGGTTGTTTCTCCAGATTTGTTCTTTGTTTCGTAATTTTTGTTTTAGGGCTCTGAGTTCCGGGGTGAACCATGGTTTTCTGTTGTCTCGTGCCGGTTGGATAACTTTAGAGGAGGTTGGGCAGAGTTGATCCGCTATTTTGTTCGTGAGTTTGATCCATGAAGTGGTGGCTGAATTGGCATCTGAGAGATCTATTTGTTTGAGATCTTTGGAGCAATGTTCGGTGAGTAACTCCAGTGAGCAAGGTTTCCTGAAATGAATGGTGGTTTTGGAGATGTTTGGAGGTGGTGTGTTTTTCATTTTGAGGGTTGTGTCTATGATCCGGTGGTCTGACCAGGGGATTGGCGTGCAGGTGGGATTGGTATGGATGGACCAGCTATCGTTGATAAATATGAGGTCTAATGTATGACCTGCTTTGTGGGTGGGCCCGCTGATTATTTGTGAGAATCCAAGGTGACTGAGGGAGGAAAGGAAGGTTTCGCAGTTAGTGGATTGAGGGATGGAGTCCACGTGAATGTTAAAGTCTCCCAATATGATGGTTGGTTTGTCTGAGTTTAAGTGTTTTGATATCATCTCTATTAGAGGGGAGGGGTTAGCCTCTAGAGTTCCCGGTGTGGCGTAGATGAGGAATATTTGTAGATGTTGGGCTTTGAATATGGAGCATTCAAGTTTTGAAGTGGCGTATGATAGTTGTAGGGTTATGCCCAGTTGTTTTTTTGCAGCAAGTAGAATTCCTCCTCCTTTCTTTTTTTGGTCTAGGTATTGAGAAGAGGTCGAAGGATTGTATAGGTAATTGGTTTGTTAATGATATGTCCGTGGGTTTTAACCAGGTTTCTGTTATTGCACATATGTCAGGGTTGTTGTCAATGAGGTAATCATTGAGAAGGTGCATTTTTTTGGAAAGTGACTGTGCATTGAATAAAGTTAAAGTGAATAATGAGAGGCCTAGGAGTTGTGTAATGGGAGATGTTATGATGTTGATGAGTCTTTGTTGTCTGGGTGTCTGAATGGGGTCTGGTGGAGAGTTGTTTCTGGGTTTTCTCTTGAGTATGGGGATGGAGTGGCGGTGTATCATTGTATTATGAATTGCTGGGGGTTCTAAATTGGGGTAGGTCTGTGACCTGTTAAGTTCAGACTCAGCTAGGATGGATGCTGGACTGTTGGAGTGGATGCTGGACTGTTGGAGTGGATGCTGGACCTCCTGGAGTGGATGCTGGAACTCCTGGAGTGGATGCTGGACTGCTGGAGTGGATGCTGGACTGTTGGAGTGGATGCTGGTGTCAGAAAGATAAGAACTGTGTAAAGCTGTCCTCTATAGGGAAATATCTGACTGGCATCTTTTTTCTGCTACTTTGCTGGAAGCAGGTGGAAACTAGATCCCAGTACCTACAGAACTCTTTGTACTTTATTTGCTTTTAAACAAGGCTTCTTAAACAAGTTCTTTACGTGTAAGAAGACTGCCTAAGTTGTTTATTTAAGAAAAAAACAGATTAACAGATATTGCCAAGATATTTTGTTGGGGAGGAGCAAAATATTGCAGGACACCCCCTCATGGATATTTTACCCCTCAATAAAATATTATGGCTTAAAAAACTCCCCTGTGTATGCTATCCTTTTTTTATTTTAATATAATTTTTTGAATTTTGTTTAATTGTATGTTATTTGTGATGTTTTTATCTTCTATACTTTACTGGGAGCATGTTTTGAGTGATCATTTGGGTGAAAAGTCAATATAATGAACAATGTCACAACACATAGGCAGAAAGGACAGAGATGTGAGTTCCAGGCATGTAGTTTATAAAAGCTTGCACTGCGGGTGTGTACAAAAAATCACTATATAACTCCTGCCACATCAGCATGCCAGATAGATGGGCACACCACATGCAAATAAACTGGCAAATACAAACACAAGTCGCTATTCTGAAATAAGAGTATCCTGCAATATATGCACAGCTTGTCTCCCAGTTCCTCCAACTCCTCTGGACCTTTTAGAAGCTATTGGGGCAATCAGGCATGCATACACTTCCTCTCTTAGTAGTCTGCAAGAAGGGTAGTGGCAATTTATTTGTTTTTCTTTTAAGAAGTTCCAAGTTGTGGCCAATGGTGACTGCCTCCTTCCACTCCAGTTACAATGGCAAAAATGGAAGCGAGTTCAAAAAGATTCCAGGTCAGCAACAAAAGGTTCTTCTCTATGAACTGGCATGGTCTGGCAGAAAGACTGAAGGGTCCACGTCAATCTAACCAAAAAAGGATAAAAAGAAAATATCGTCGTCATCACCATCTTTCATGGCCTAAACAAAGTCATAGCAAACTAGAACTCATAGAAACTTGACTTGTTTCTGAGGGGCACAGACTGCTGAGAACCTGACCTCTATCTGATACCCGCTCATCCACGTTGGCACAAATGATACCACACAGAATGCATCAAAAGTAACTTCAAGGCTCTGGGAGAGAGGGTGAAGCAGATAGGTGGACAGATCGTATTCTGCTCAGTCCCCCCAATCAAGGATATAAGCCCAGGCAGAGAAGGTTGCATTCTAGAGATGAATGAATGGCTGTGTAGATGGTGTCTGAGAGTATTTCGGCTTTGTGGGCCATGGGAGGATGTTCCAAGGATTCCAAGGTACAAAGTGTCCTACAAAACAGGTGACCTATTGGGGATGGGTATACAAAGCCCCTAAGGAAAGTAAAATTACTCAGGTAAGAAAATCTGTAAACACTTTCAGAGAAATGGGGGGAAAAGGGCAACACCTGGAAAGCTACACTAATACTTATATTGTGGGAAGTAAAGTCACAGATTTAGAGGCAGTCATGGAAAAGGTTGATTTGGATATAGTGGCAGTACAGTTATACTAGGTTATAATCTATTCGGGAAGAAAGGGGGAGAAATGGTTTACATATAAAACAAAATATTGGAGTGTGGGAACCAAGATGGTGGCATGAAGCTTTGCTGGTGAGGAAGCTCAGCTGAGTCTCTGTAATTTTGCTTCAAGATTTGTGGTTCTTGTAAAAAAAAAAAATGCCACTGAAGAGGAAGGGAAAGAATTAGGGCTTATCACTTTTAATCTTCCCAGCTTCCTCCTACTCAGCAAAAAAATGATCTCTTCCTTACCAGAGTCCCAGAGGTTTTAGAGGGCAAATTCCTGTTGTGGATCCTGTTGGAGAAGCATTGGATTCTTAGAGTTGTGAGATTTTGCTAAGCCCTCCAGATCTACAACTACCGAGGAGAGAGCAAGGATGTGAATCTTCAGGACTGGCGCTTGGTGATGACATCGCCATTTGTTCTGAGGAGAGAGCTGATCTTAGATTCCTCTGTCTTTGGCCTTCTGGAGCCATGGAGGTAGGAGAGGCTGTGATACTGTTGCAGGATGGAGATAAACAGCAAATGGGGAAAGAAGGAGAGTTAATATTGCTACAAGGTGTAGAAAGAGTAGCAAGCTCTGGAATATCATTAGACTCACAAGTTCAGGCCCTTGTTTTTCTCTCACAGCCCCCAGAAACACCTTTGGAATGAGCAAGCCTCAGGTGGTTACGCTTGATGCTATTTGGAACGTACTGCTGAAACTACATAAGAACATAAGATAAGCCATACTGGACCAAGAGTCCATCAAGCCTAGTATCCTGTTTCCAACGGTGACCATTCCAAGTCACAAGTACCTGGCAAGTACCTAAACATTAGATAAATCACAAGCTACTATTGCTTATTAATTACCGTAATAACAGTTTATGGATTTTTCCTCTAGGAACTTATCCAAACATTTTTTAAACCCAGTTATACTAACTGCTGTAACCACATCCTCTGGCAATGAATTCCAGAGCTTAACTATGCGCTGAGTGAAAAAGAAATTTCTTTGATTTGTTTTAAATGAGCTACTTACTAACTTCATGGCGTGCCCCCTGTTCCTTCTATTATCTGAGAAAGTAAATAACCAATTTACATTAACTTGTTCAAGTCCTTTCATGATTTTGTAGACTTCTATCATATCCCCCCTCAGTTGTCTCTTCTCCAAACTGAACAGCTCTAACTTCTTTAGCCTTTCCTCATTGGGCAGCTGTTCCATGCCCCTCATTTTGATCCTCCCTTCTCTGCAGTTTCTCCAGTGCACCTATATCCTTTCTGAGATGCGGTGACCAGAATTGCACACAGTATTCAAGGTGCGATAAAGAGGCATTATAACATCCTATGTTTTATTTGCCATTCCCCTTCCTAATAATTCCTAACATTGTTTGCTTTTTTGATTGCCACAGCACACTGAGCCGACGATTTCAATGTATTATCTGCTATGACACCTAGATCTCTTTCCTGGTTGGTAACTTCTAAGATAGAACCTAACATTGTGTAACTACATCAAGGGTTATTTTCCTCTATATACATCACTTTGCACTTGTCCACATTAAATTTCATCTGCCATTTGGAAGCACAGTCTTCCAGTCTTGCAAGGCCCTCCTGCAATTTATCACAATCCGCTTGAGATTTAACTACTCTGCATAATTTAGTGTCATCCGCAAATTTGATCACCTCACTCATTATACCCCTTTCCAGATCATTTATAAATATATTAAAAAGCACCAGTCCAAATACAGATCCCTGAGGCACTCCACTGTTTACCTTTTCCACTGTGAAAACTGACCATTTAATCCTACTCTCTGTTTCCTGTCTTTTAACCAATTTGCAATCCACAAAAGGACATCGCCTCCTATCCCATAACTTTTTAGTTTCCTTAGAAGCCTCTCATATGGGACTTTGTTGAACGCCTTCTGAAAATCCAAATACACCACATTTACTGGTTCACCTTTGTCCACATGTTTATTCACCCCTTCAAAAAAATGTAGGACATTTGTGAGGCAAGACTTCCCTTAGGTAAATCCATGCTGGCTGTGTCCCATTAAACCATGTCTATCTAAAAGTTTTGTGATTGTATTCTTTATAACAGTTTCCATGATTTTTCCTGGCACTGAAGTCAGGCTCATCGGTCTACAGTTTGCCAGAACACCCCTGGTTCCCTTTTTAAATATTTGGACTGTTCAAATCAGTTCTTTAGAATTTGAAAACTACTATCTCTAGTCAAAATGTAATAATAAAGGGCCAAATTTTAAAAGGTGCGCGCGGGCGTAGATTTGTTCGCGCAACCCGGCAAAAACAAATCTACGCCCGATTTTATAACATGCGCGCGCTGCGGCGTGCATGTTATAAAATCCAGGGTCGGCGCGCGCAAGGGGGTGCACAATTGTGCAACGTGTACTCGCCGAGCTGCGCAGCTGTCCTCCGTTCCCTCCAAGGCCGAAATTGGAGCAGCCTCGGAGGGAACTTTCCTTCCGCCTCCCCCACCTTCCCCTCCCTTCCCCTACCTAACCCGCCTCCCAGCCCTACCTAGAACCCTCCTTTACCTTTGTCGGGTAAGTTATGCACGCCAGCCGATGGTCGGCCCGCGATCCCGGGCACAGCAGCAAATGGCCGCTTTGCCTAGAGGCTCCAGCCATGCCCCCACCCTGCCCACAGACCGCCCACACCCCACCCATTTTTGCAAGCCCTGGGATATACGCGCGTCCCGGGGCTTAGGCTCGGCGTGCGCAGGGTTTGGTTTTTTTAAGGGTTACGCGCGTAATCCTTTTAAAAGTCGCCCCAAAGAGTTTAGAACAATGTTTGAGACTCTAGAAAAAGAAGTAAAGTACATTCAGTCATTTAGTGTGAAAACTGCTCAATATAAAATCAGCTTCCATAGGCATTTGGAGCAGATGGAGAATCAGGCGAGATCTCTTAACCTTCAAGTGATAAATTTTCCTAGAGTTTGTGGACTGATCCCACAAGAAACCTGGAAGATTCTTGAACATTTGGCAGAAACAGTTCCGCCTTTGAATAAAATACATTACTTGCCAGTTGGGAAGTGGGTTTCTGGTTATGTGTTAGAACATGGCTCAGTTCAATTATCAGTAGATGTATTAGATTTAACAGTTTTTCTTGAAAAGTCTGAGGTAGAGGGGAAGAATAGAGTTACTTTATTGGTTTCTTTTGTTTTTTATCAAGATCGCCTAGTGGTTAGAGCAGTGGGATACGAACCAGGAGACCAGGGTTCGAGTCCTGCTGTCGCTCCTTGTGACCTTGGGCAAGTCACTTTACCCTCCATTGCCTCAGGTACAAAAATACTTAGATTGTAAGCCCTCCGAGGATAGGGAAATACCTCCAGTACCTGAATGTAAACCGATGTGATATCTCAGATCGAATGTCGGTATATAAAAAATAATAAATAAATCAGCAAAATAAATAAATAAAAATTATTTCTGGCTCAAAGAGTATGGATTCATCCCGATTTAGCTATAGATACACAAGAAACGAGGAGCTCTTGGTGCTACTTTTTTCTTTGACATTAATGTAAATGTCTTATCAAATATGCTGGAGTGAGTTATATATTCTTTGACCCAAAGCATTTACATTTTTCCTAGAAGCTAAAAGTTTAGCTAGTTCTGTGCTGGTAGCTGATTGAAGTGTTTGATTAGGTTATTTGGAGATTTAGCTTAGGATTGGTTTTTCATGATGATTTTAATAATTTTTTTATGTATTTCCTTTGGCTTCCATTAGCTTTGTGGTCTGATGGGTTGAGGAAATCATATTTCTTTTTTAGCTTGATTGTTTCCTTATTGCTTTGGGGTTTTTTTTTATTTCTAGACCAGGTTTCTAATGAAATTGTTTTATGATTTATTCATAAAATAAATGTAAATTTCAAAAATATTAAACCAAGAGAACTTACAAAACTTATGAAGTAAGGAGGAGGCACGGTGGGTTAATTTGGAAGGAGAGAATGGAACATCCATTTATATTGGTATGATATATCAACCTCTGTCGCAGGCAGAAGAAATGGATAGACATTTATTTGAAAACATTCACAAAATTTCTTTGAAAGGAGGTGTGTTACTGCTAGATTATTTCAATCTGCTGGATGTTGTTTGGGACATTCCAGCTCTGGTATCATCTAGAAGCAGGGAGATCCTGATGTCTGCAAGAACTGTTTCAGCAAATGATAGTAGAAGCAACATTTGACAGCATGATACTGACCCTGGTGCTTGCAAATGTGGAGAATGTTTCTAATGTCATAGAGGGGGATTACCCGAGAGCCAGTTGTTCACTGGAAGGTATGGTTCAGTATTAGATCACAGGTATTTGTGGTTCATTCAAAGTCAAGGGTCCTGGACTTGAAGAAAATTAACTATATTAAAATGGGGGAGTACCTCAGAGTCAATAACTAGATGGGATCAGCTAGGGGAAGTAGAAGAACAGCAGGCAAAACTAAAAGCAGATATTGTAAAGGCAACAAATCATTTTGTTAGAAAAGTATATAAAGATAAACGTAAAAAGAGGTCATTGTGGTTTTCTAAAGAAGTGACTGAAAAAATAAGGGAAAGAAGGTTAGCATTTGAAGAATACAGGTAACAATATCTGGAAAAGTTAAGAATAGCTGGGAAAGTAGTCAGGAGAATGAAAGTGCAAATCGAATTAAACATAGCTAATAGGAGGTCATGTGATGCTGTAGTAGGTGCTGGGCATGTTTTTGTCCTGCTCTTGGGGCCTCCCTGAAATCCACCCTTAACAAAGTGCATCCTGCTTGTGAGGATTTTAATTTGGCCTCAGCGCATTCAAGAGTTATTAGGAGTGAGTGCCTGGGGTGTTTTTAGGCGAGTCATGACCAGCAGACGCATGAAAAAAGAAAAAGAAAAAATGAAACCAGCGGTTCCAAAGCAAATGACCCTAGCAAATATGGAGCCTTACCAGATGCTGATTATAAGGGAGCCTTGGTCACGGTGATTACTGAGGCAGTGGAAAAAGTGTTGGATGTTAAGCTGGATGGGAAATTTGGGGCAATCTTTGCCAAGTTTGATGCGTTACCAGAAGTCCTGGATAAAGTGTCTCAGAGATTAGATGTGGTGGAATAGCGGGTGCCTGATTTTGGAGGATGGCACCCGTGCTATGGAGAGTAGGTCAATGGAGAGACTTGAGCAATTAAAAGTCAAGGTTGAAGACCTGGAAAACTGAGCACGTCTTAATAACCTCCGCTTCATAGGGCTCCCTAAAACATTACTGGACAGTGAGCTGCACAAATTTCTAAAATAAATAGCTGCCAACAACACTTCAGCTTCCTGAGTCTTTAGGGCTTGTTGCAGATTGAGCATGCATACAGACTCAGCCTAAGAACTGAGAAGCAAGTCTGACCACGAGTGGTAATTGCCCACTTTTTGAACTTTATGCATTTGTTTCCTAGTTGCCTTTGCGCCTGTTTTTTTGCTCTTTCCACGCTTCTCCTATCGGTTCTTAATACCCCTTACCCTCTCCCCTGTTCATTGTATTTTCCATTCTATTGTTTCACTGTAAACCGATATGATGTTTCGACTAATACTGGTATAAAAAATTCTTAAATAAATAAATAAAGATGCACTGTTGCAAGCAGTGCGCAAGGGCATTCAGCCGACCATGGGGGATTGGAAGATTTTAATCTTTCAGGACTATTCTGTGAAATTGGCTAACATGAATAGAGCTTTTTCCCCAATCTGCAATATTCTTTGAAAAGGTGTGCTTCACTCTCCAGTATCTGGCGAAGCTGAGGGTAACTCATGTTGGCAACACTGTTATGTACTCCACACCAGAAGAGGCTCATCAATTTTTGGAATCGTTGGAGGAGGAATAAGGCACAGCTAAATATCTCTGGATATGACTAACGATTGGCATAGGAAGCAGGCGCCTGATGAAAGGGTGTTCTTCTTTTTTTCCATTTTATTGTAATCATCACAATGGCCTCGTGTGTGATTCCTGATGGGGTGTGGGACCAACTGGCTCGCTGGCACCATTATGCTTCACAGCTCAATCTGCTAAAAACATTTTGACATACAGGACCTGCTTCAAATTTTGCTGGGTGTTAGAATTGTGGACCCTTGTATTAGAGTGAGGTTAATACCACCTACTAGGATGGACCAGTAAGACTAAAGAGACCATCATAACACCCGACAGCGCATTGATCATCCAACCAACCACAAAAAATATACCCACTCTAATACATCTAACAAATGTCCACTCACATTCATTATTACATCACTCATACAATTCACACATCACTAATCGTTCACAAAAACTCCCATACATGAGCTCCCAGCCATATAAAGACCTTGATAAGTTCTAAATAACTACAATATTTTCGGGGTGTCCGTAACCGTCTGCCCTGAAGGGGAGCGCACCCCCAAGACATGCCGAGGTGCCCTCTGTGCTCTTATTAAATTGGAAAGCAACTTGCCCGATTTATTACCATATTGATAAAGTTTATACTCTTTTTTGGCCCTCTGAGTTCACCTCACCCTGTAATGTAAAATAAGCTTCCTTATGAGTACGAGTATTCAAGCCCGACAGAACCCGCTTTGCTTGGTTCAGTTAATCTACTGGCTGGGCTTCCAGCATCCAGCCAGCAGGAAGAAGACCACAATAATACCAGCAGAAAGGGTGAGTCACAAGGTGGGAAGGGATATGAGGAAGCGAAGGGAAGAGGGTGAGGGTGGGAGCAATTGAGGAGAGAGAAGGGGAGTGAATAGGGGGGAAGGGAGAATAATTGAGAAGAAAGGGAGTGGTCTCAATGCGCTACAGTGGAATGCCTTTGTTATTTGGACAATGAAGAGAAATACAATTTGAGTGAAGTAAATTTCTTTTCCTCTTGGTTTAGTTTTACTTGCATATAGAAAATGATACAAAAAAATGTTTTTGAACTGTAGCGCATTGAGACCTATGATTACATATGACCCACGGAAGTGGCGAGGAAAATAACCAAAAGATAGAATATTCACAGAGCGGCACCGACAGTTGTTAAATATCTTGATTATTTGAATATGAAAATAAGTTTTGGGAAGAAAGCTGCACAGGATGTATAATGGTAAGCAAGAACCTCTGCTGACAGAAGTATATGGAAAAGAGTATTTTCAAGAAGTGCTGCTTTACAAAGACCACAATCTAGGATCCATTTTGCTTATCTTTTGTTTCTGTATAGCATTTTATGTAATCAATGATATTCTCTTCTTCCATATGTTTATCATAGTTAATGGTTATATTCTTCAAAAGATTGCTCCTGCTAAGGATGAACAAAAGAGAATCTGGTTAGTTTGGTCTTTAAAAGGAAATGTAAAGGCATAATTTAAATATTCATGAAATGTATACTTTCTTGTAGACTTTTTGCACGAGAAGATGGTAAACGCATTGTACAGATAGTGGGATTGCGTGAGGTTCAAGTGAATAGTGTGGACCTACTTCTAGAGGTAATTTTACTGTTTGATTTTGTTGTCGTGTGCATCCATGATATCCGATTAGTAAAATATATCAGCCTGTCTTGTGAATATTTTATAGTTTGAGAAAACTAGGCTCACTTTTTTTATTAACTAACCATTAAAAATAGAAAGAATGATAATTGTAGCTTTTATAAAACTATGAATCTACTACAGCCACAAACTATGATGTAGGCATCTGTGAATGAATAGACTTTATCAGTTATTCCATGTTCAGTCCAGCTCCTACAGCAAAAAGCCTGACTAAACAACCCAGCTTTAACAGCCTTGCTGAATTTCATATAATGTACCTCATCTCAAATCATGAGCCAAAGCCTTGCTGAAACTAAGTGCCATTTTATTTTGTTATTTACCTGTGCTTAATGTAACAGGGCTTTATATTAACAAAAGATTGTGCCTTGTCTGTTAGAAAGGGGCAGATTTGAAATTGATACCTGAAAGTGAGCTATTTTGTCTGCTTTCTAGGGCTAAGAATTAAAAAAGGGGACAGCCATTCTCCCTAGCCATTGTTAGTGGGGGCGGGGCTAATTGGATTTGGTTTGCCACAGTCTCATGTGCTGGGGAAACTGAATCTTTTGGAGCTGGGATCTTCATGAGCCAAAGCCTTGCTGAAACTAAGTACAATTTTATTTTGTTATTTACCTGTGCTTAATGTAATAGGGCTTTATATTAGCAAAAGATTGTGCCTTGTCTGTGAGACAAAATAGCTCAATTTCAGATATCAATTTCAAATCTGCCCCTTTCTGCTTTCTAGGGCTAAGAATTAAAAAAGGATAGCCAGTCCTCCTAGTCACTGTTTATTTCCCTCCCTCCCTCCCACACCTGACTTTACTTTCATCTATATTCTTCCCTTGTCTCCGAAATAATTCGCTACAGTTACCTCATCCCTAATTACTTAGTAGTTCCTTACAGCCTAGATATAACTTATACTGTCATATTGCTTGTAAAATTTGGTTTGCATATTCTACCTATTAATCTTTACTGGATAACACATACTTTTAGTTCTTAGTTCAAATACCTATTAAAAATCTTTGCTAGAGACTAACCGTACCTTACCTTATCTTTAGGAATTTAATTAATCAGAGAGAATGGCTTTAATTCAATGCAACAATTGTGGTGCTTAAGACCCAAGGCCTATCATTTGGAGAACCAAGGGCTGTCCCTTTTGCCTTCAGCTGTCTAAAATTAAAATGGAGCTGATCCAACTAAGGGAGCAATTGGCCAGGATTCAATTAACTTCCCCTTCCTTGAAACATCCATTTGTCACCCATCTCCCACAGCGGTTACAGAATCCCAGGAAAAAATGTTTTAAAGTGGACTCTGGTAGAACTAGACATGTGACAATCATGCACCCATCTTCCCCAAGTTTACAGCAACCTGTACCTCAACCCCTACTCCCACAGCGTTATCAGACATCCAGGATTCAAAAACCCAGAATCAATTCGATAATAGTAGGTTCTGGCAGAATATGAAGGACATGTGAAGTGAAAATAACAAAATCAATCAGCTCAAAAAAACAGAAAAGGTTCCTAGGAAGTACAACATAGCAAGGGAGAAAATTGGAAAGCTATGACTACAAATGCTCGCAGTTTGGGCAATATAATCCCAGACCTGCAGGCCTTAATGGTGGAGGCAGACTTCACAGAGACATGGTTCACGGATTCTCATGACTGGAATACAGCCATCAGAAAACAAACAAAAGAGCCAAGTTATCCCATCAAGGAAATCAAACGAACAAAAGGGAAAACAAATTTATAATTTACATTAGGTTGCTCACTTGCTAATTTATAAGGAAAAATTTTTGATTTTTTAATTTTTAATTTTTTATGTGCTTCATATATTTTTTATTTGTATATTATTTTATCTGAGACAACTAATTGGTTGAAAAAAATTATACAGTAAGAAAAAGTGAACTGCATCAGCAAGCCAGTCAGCGTCTCTCCTGAAGACTAGAGAGCGCTCGGTCTTCTCAATCACTTGCAGTCACTTTAGATGTACAGTCACTCTGACAGCATGTAAATCAACCAAATTTTTCAAAGAATTTTGTGTTAAGAGTTCAGTATACACCACTAAGCGATTAAATCTCCAAATGTGATACAGACACCTTCCATGCGAATTAGACGGTCTGTGAGTGCCTTAAACGCAGCTCAACTACGGCCGAGGTTTCGCTGGTGACAGCTTCATCAGGAGCCAAGATTAACACAATTGACACACTGGAATTCACCAACAATTCCATCTCTTGCATAGAAACAATACAGCCTGTTGCTGTTATCTTTTGTACTTTGTCTTCATATAATTCTTTTCCTTCTCTTCATTTCTTTCGCAGTCATTTCATAATCTGGACCCACAGGTCCATCTTGAATTTATGCGGGAGACCTGTGGGTCCCGATTATGAAATGACTGAGAAAGAAAAGAATAGAAAGAAAAGAATTATGTGAAGACAAAGTACAGAAGATAACAGCAACAGGCTGTATTGTTTCTATGCAAGAGACGGAATTGTTGGTGAATTCCAGTGTGTCAATTGTGTTAATCTTGGCTCCTAATGAAGCTGTCACCAGCGAAACCTCGGCCGTAGTTGAGCCGCGTTTAAGGCACTCACAGACCGACTAATTCGCATGGAAGGTGTCTGTATCACATTTGGAGATTTAATCGCTTAGTGGTGTGTACTGAACTCTTAACACAAAATTCTTTGAAAAATTTGGTTGATTTACATGCTGTCAGAGTGACTGCAAGTGATTGAGAAGACCGAGCGCTCTCTAGTCTTCAGGAGAGACGCTGACTGGCTTGCTGATGCAGTTCACTTTTTCTTACTGTATAATTTTTTTCAACCAATTAGTTGTCTCAGATAAAATAATATACAAAGTAAAAAATATATGAAGCACATAAAAAATTAAAAAATCAAAAATATTTTTCCTTAAAAATTAGCAAGTGAGCAACCTAATGTAAGTTATAAATTTGTTTTCCCTTTTGTTCGTTGGAATACAGCCATACCAGGCTATAACTTGTTAAGGAATGACAGAAAAGACAAAAAGGGGGAGGAGTAACATTTTATGTCAAAAATAATATCCAAGCAACTGAACTGCAAGGAAAGTGGGGTAGAGAAGAAACATTATGGGCTGTCTAAAAAGAAAGATGACGGTACATCCATTTTTACTGGAGTGGTGTGTAGGCTTCCGACTCAAACAGAAGAACACGCAGAGATCTGATCAAAAACATTATAAAGGTGGGAAAGAAGGGGGAAGTATTGATTGTTGGTGACTTTAATCTGCGGGATGTGGTCTGGAGAATCCCTTCTGCAGAATCTAACAGAAGTAGAGAGATAGTGGATGCCATGCAAGGCACTCTGTTCAAACGAATGGTAATGGAACACACGACAGAGGGAGTTATACTTGACCTAGTGCTCACTAATGAGGCTAATGTCTCTAATGTCCAGGTGGATGCCCACCTCAGCACCAGTGATCATCAGACAGTATGGTTTGATATTGCAAATAGGATCCAGAGAAGTGTCACAAAGACCTGAGTTTTGAACTTCAAAAAAACAGACTTTGTAGAAATGGGGAAATATCTGGAGGCAGAACTTGAAGACTGGGAGAAAATGGGAGAGGTCGAACAACAGTGGGCCAAACTAAAAGGAGCAATTTACAAAAACAACAAATCTATATGTTAGAAAAGTAAACAAAAGTAAGAGAAATAAGAATCCAATCTGCTGATGTAATAAAAGCAAAAAAAGCAGCTTTTAAGAAATTTAAAGAATCCCAAAAAGTGGAACACAGGGAGGATTATCTGGCAAAACTGAGGGATATGAAAAAAGTAATCAAGAAAGCAAAAAGTCAAGCAGAGGAAAGGATTGCCAAGGAAATAAAGTGAGGTGACAAAACATTTTTCAGATATATTGGAGAAAGGAGAAAGGTACATAGTGGTATAGTGAAATTGAAAGGGGATAAGGATCAATGGGTGGAGAGAGATGATGAATTAGCAGAAATATTAAACATACTTCAGTTCAGTGTTCACTAAGGAAGACCCTGGAGAAGGGCCATCACTTGTAATTAAGACTGTAGAAGGGGTTGGAGTAGATGAAACTCCATTTACGGAAGATAATGTATGGGACGAGCTAAGAAAGCCATGGGGCCTGATAAGGTTCACCCCAGAATACTGAGGGAAATCAGAGATGTGCTGGCGGGTCCACTGTGTGACCTGTTCAATAGATCCCTAGAAAAGGGTGTAGTGCCTAGTGACTGGAGAAGAGCAGTAGTGGACCCACTTCACAAGAGTGGGAACAGAGAAGAGGCTGGAAACTACAGGCCGGTTAACATCACCTCTGTGGAGGTAAAATTAATGGAGACTCTGCTGAAAGAAAGGATAGAGAACTATCTACAATCCGGTGGGTGCTCAGTCAGAAGCAGCATGGATTCACCAGGGGAAGGTCCTGTCAGACAAATCTAATTGATTTCTTTGATTGGGTGACCAGAGAACCTGATCAGGGAAGAACGCTCAATGTAATTTACTTGGATTTTAGTAAAGCTTTTGATATGGTCCCATATAGAAGACTCATCAATAAAATGAGAAGCTTGGGAGTCAGCTCCAAGGTGTTGGTGTGGATTACAAACTGGTTGACGGATAGAAGACAATGGGTGATGTTAAATGGGACCTACTCTGAAGACAGAATGGTGTTAAGTGGAGTGCCACAGCGATCGGTGTTGGGACCGGTTCTGTTCAACATGTTCGTGAGCGGCATTGCGGAAGGGATAGGAGGTAAAGTTTGTCTATTCGCGGATGATACTAAGATCTGCAGCAGAGTGGACACGCCGGAAGGAGTACAGAGAATGAGATGGGATTTAAGGAAGCTGGAAGAGTGGTCGAAGGGATTCAGTGCCAAGAAATGCAGAGTCATGCATCTGGGGTGTGATAATCCGAAAGAACTATATACGTTAGGGGGTGAAGGGCTGATGTGCATGGAGCAGGAGGGAGACCTTGGGGTGATGGTGTCTATCGACCTGAAGTCGACGAAGCAGTGTGATATGGCGATAGCCAAAGCCAGAAGAATGCTAGGCTGCATAGAGAGAGGAATATCTAGTAAGAAAAGGGATGTGATAATCCCCTTGTACAGGTCCTTGGTAAGGCCTCACCTGGAGTACTGTATTCAGTTCTGGATACCATATCTCAAAGGAGACAGAGACAGGATGGAGGCGGTACAGAGAAGGGCGACCAAAATGGTGGGTGGTCTCCATCGAATGACTTATGAGGAGAGGTTGAAGAACCTGAATATGTATACCCTGGAGGAGAGGAGGAGCAAGGGTGATGTGATACAAACCTTCAGATGCTTGAAAGGTTTTAATGATCCATGGTCGCCAACAAACCTTTTCCATTGGAAAAAATTTAGTAGAACTAGGGGTCAAGATTTGAAACTCCAGGGAGGAAGGCTTAGAACCAATGTCAGGAAATATTTCTTCACTGAGAGGTTAGTGGATGCCTGGAATGCCCTTCCGGAGGAAGTGGTAAAGACTAAAACTGTGAAGGATTTCAAAGGGGCATGGGATAAACACTGGATCCATAAAGGCTAGAGGATGGGAATAAATAAAAAAGCTTGGGGGTAACCTGCACGGAGCAGCAGTTACTACCCTTAACAGAAATGTGTGGGTAACCTGCACGGAGCAGCAGTGACTACCTTGGGAAGCACGCTGGACAGACTAGATGGACCATTTTATTACTATGTAACTAAATAGCCAATGGCGGGGCATTCCACAATACTAGCGCTTGATAACTGAAAGAAGTCTCATGTGTACCCTCTAACCTAATCTTTGTAATAGCTGGAATTTGCAGAAAGCCCTTTTGAGAAGATTGTGAGGTTCTCATTGGTGAATAAGGAATTAATAATCTGGACAAGTAAATCAGAGTATCAGAGTGAACAGTATGGAAAGTCAAACAAAGGATTTTAAATCTGATTTGGCACAGCACCAGAAGCCAGTGGAGTGTTTATAGAATAGGAGTATCATGACTGAATTTTTTTAGGCCATTAATAACTTTAGCAGCTGTATTCCGGAGAAACTGTAAACATTTAGGGGTCAATTAAGGAGGGGACTGGGAGGGAACTTTCCTATACCCCTATCTAACCTTTTTTCCTTTTCCCCTCTCCTCCCTGACCCCTAACATAGAAACATAGAAATGACGGCAGAAGAAGACCAAACGGCCCATCCAGTCTGCCCAGCAAGCTACGCAGTTTATCCATTTTTTTTTTTTAATCTTCCCCCCCCCCCCTTTTTTTCTCCCCCTCCCCCGTCACTATTGGCTTCCAGCACCCTCCGGCCCCAATTCCCTTCCACCCCTCCACCAATGCAAAGAGCAGTGCCGTATTCGCATCCCAATGAACATCCAGCTCAATCAGGGGTAGCAACTGCCGCAATAAACGGTCACACCCCTGCCCCATACTCTTACCCACCTCTGTTTTGTTTGTTTGTTTTTTGTTTTTTTGTTTTTGTTTTTTTGTTTTTTGTTTTTTTGGAGATGGCAGCCCTCCAACCTTCCACTCCGTGAAGGTGGAACACAAACCACTGGCATCCCGCTCCGTGAATGCCTCTGTGGCTACTGCCGCTCCGTGCAGTATTTTGCTGCCTGAAGGTGGAACAACTACTGGCCACTGGCATCCCGCTCCGTGAATGCCTCATTGGCTACTGCCGCTCCGTGCAGTGTTTTACCACCTCCTCTATATTTATGCCCACTAGACTTGATGGATCCACAGTGTTTATCCCACGCCCCTTTGAAGTCCTTCACAGTTCTGGTCTTCACCATTTCCTCCGGAAGGGCATTCCAGGCATCCACCACCCTTTCCGTGAAGAAATACTTCCTGACATTGGTTCTTAGTCTTCCTCCCCGGAGCCTCAGCTCGTGACCTCTGGTTCTGCTGATTTTTTTCCGTCTGAAAAGGTTTGTCGTTGTCTTTGGATCATTAAAGTTTTTCAAGTATCTGAAAGTCTGAATCATATCACCCCTGCTCCTCCTTTCCTCCAGGGTGTACATATTTAGATTCTTCAATCTCTCCTCGTACGTCATCCGATGAAGATCCTCCACCTTCTTGGTTGCCCTTCTCTGTACCGCTTCCATCTTGTCTTTGTCTCTTTGTAGATACGGTCTCCAGAACTGAACACAGTACTCCAGGTGAGGCCTCACCAAGGACCTGTACAAGGGAATAATCACTTCCCTTTTCTTACTCGATATTCCTCTCTCTATGCAGCCCAGCATTCTTCTGGCTTTTGCTATCGCCTTGTCACATTGTTTCGCAGACTTCATATCATTAGACACTATCACCCCAAGGTCCCTCTCCTGCTCCGTGCACATCAGCCTTTCCCCCCCCATCGAATACAGTTCATTCGGATTTCCACTCCCCATATGCATGACTTTGCACTTCCTGGCATTGAATCTCAGCTGCCATATCTTCGACCACTCTTCCAGTTTCCTTAAATCCCGTCTCATTCTCTCCACTCCTTCCGGCGTGTCCACTCTGTTGCAGATCTTAGTGTCATCCGCAAAAAGACAAACCTTACCTTCTATCCCGTCCGCAATGTCGCTCACAAAGATATTGAACAGGAACCCTACCTATCTACCCTACCCCTACCTAACCCCTACGTATCTACCCTATTTCTTTTGTTTTTTAACTCGCTTCTTCGGAACAGAAGTAAGTTATACACACTGGTCAGCCGGCTGCCGGCGCGCACTTCCCCGGGACAAAGCCTAATGGCCGCTGTCTCGGCCGGCCCCCTCCTTGCCCCCTGGCCCACCCCTTTTTGATGGCCTGGCACTTCTGCGCATACCGGGAGTTACGTGCGGGGCCGGGCCCTTTTGAAAATGTGCTCAGCTTGTGCAGGGCCCAACCACGTGCATAACCTCAGAGTTTACAAGCGTGGGCCATCAAACATTCAGGCTTTAGTTTGTATTAGAGAGAGACCAAGAAAAGAGGAGTTACAATAGTCTACTCTCGAAATAATGAGTGAATGAATCAAGAATCTAAGGTCATGACAGTCATAAAAAATATATGGGTGATGAGCGTACCTAAGAAAAAAGAATGACTTTGGTACTAGTGTTGAAATATATTGGGTCATGGACAGTTTTGAGTCAAGGTTTACCTCTCATGTAGAAATCATATCTCTAAGTGAGATTGAGGTCCCTAACATACAGGGTGCCACTGTGGCCTTACAACTAACCCATGATACCTCGGACTTATAGAAGCATAGAAATGACGGCAGAAGAAGACCAAATGGCCCATCCAGTCTGCCCAGCAAGCTTTCGTACTTATTTTTCTCATACTTATCTGTTACTCTGACCGCTGAGGTCAGGGCCCTTATTGGTAACTTTTTGGTTAACTTAACTGGATTTGCTTTGAGTTTGTGGGAGTGTAACCAATAAGCCATCTGATCTAAACAGATATTAAGATTAGCAACTGCATTAAGAGAGTTAGTCAAAATAGGCAGTTACTTGAATATCATCTGCGTAGATGAAAGGATTAAACTCTCAGTTATAGATTAATGTGGCCAGAGGTGATAAAAATATGTTAGAGGAGAGGTGCAAGAACAGAGCCTTGTGGGACTCCCAAGAAAGTGAATCATGTGAGTCCCATTTGACTTGGAAAAAGTGATCAGTCAACTAAGATCTATTATTTTTTATACTTATATTTTATTGCTGCAACCAGTACTGTCAAGCAAGCAAAGGGATGGCATAAAACTAAGTTACATTCCTTTACAGTATTAACTGCGGTGGAGATCTGAACCATTTAAATGCAGTATCTGCAAGCCCAATCTCACATCATCAAAACCAATTGTGATTGATGCTATTGAAGTCCACATTCATGTCTAAAAAGACAATGCATGTAACCTTCTCGCCATCTGCCCTTAGTCAGACAACGTTAACAATGGCCAGCAAGGCGCATTCAGTGCAGTGACTTTTCTGAAATCCTGATTGATATGGGTGTAAAATGTTGGTTTTTGTATCATAATCATTCAACAGGTACATATTACAACCTTTTCCATAATTTTAGACAGAAATGGAAGATTTGAAATGAGCCTATAGTTAGACATCAATGTTGGATCTAGTGATTTCTTCTTTAAAAGAGGGTATTCTCTGGATAGTTTTAACTGTTTAGAAAAATAACCCATGGGGAGAGAAGAGTTAATAATAGAAGAAATAGGCATGTCTAAATCGAGGTCTGGGTTTTTAAGCTGAGCTAGCTGGGAGGTAGTCTGACACATAGATTTCAAAAGAAGGTCAGTACCTACTGCAGACATTAAGTCAAAGGTGGCGAATCTACTATTTATTTTTTTATTTATTTAAACATTTTTATATACCGGCATTAGTTGTGGACATCATGTCGGTTTACAGTAAACAGGTTAAGTTTGGAAAATTACATTTTAATAGGGAAGTCAAAACTGGGAGAGGGGGTAACGAAAGGCAGCTGAGAAAAGACAGGATAACAAAACGAGGTTCCTCGAAGTGAGGAGAGGGAGTATAACAAAGTATACTACTGAAAGAGATGTTAGCTGCCCCAAAGTCAATGTTTGGTCATAGAATCAGAGGGCACTAGTTGTTGGTTTAGTGAAGGGACAAGAGAATTCCTTAAACAGATAGTACTAATCTTATCCAAAAAGGATAAAGCAAAACTATGGGCTGAGCAGATGATATTACTTCGTGGTAGAACAGCTGGTCTATTTGAGAAATGAGCTTAAAGAACTGCTTTGGTCAATTGTCTGTCAATTTGATCTTGTCAGAAAAATACCTTTTCTTAAGTATTAATAACTCGGACTGATAATGCTTAATTGCAGCCTTACATGAGGTTCTATTGTCAATAATTTTGTACTTTTGCCAAATCTTTTCCAAGTGGCAAACTTGTTTCCTTAAGTCTCATACCAGCATGGTACCATGACTGAAAAGATTGACAATTGACTTCACGGTGCTTGTAAGGAGCCACTTTGTAGATAGCAGTGCTTAAACATTATTCCAACTATTTATTCTGACTATTCCCAAAGTTGGCTTTTGAAAATTGCTACAAGATATGCTGTTGAATTGTCAATAGGTTTTACTCACATTAAGTGCACTTAATGCAGGTAAATAGGCTTTTGAAAATTGCTATGATAGAATGTTACATTTACATTTTCTTTTGAAAATTACCCTGTAAACGTGCCACAAGAATTAGTCATGTTATTTAGCTATTTTCAACTATCAGGACAAAATCTTTGCAAAATAGGTAATGAGATGCATAATTATGCAAGGAAATAAGGGGTATTAAAATGTGAAAACTTTAATGCACAACCATTACTGTGAGAAACGTAGCTATATCACTGTGAGATGTAATTTAAGTTTTTTTGCATTGGTGTTAGTATTAGTGCGCTAACTTTAATGCAAGAAAATTACTTCCATACTGATCTGGATGTTGTTAACATGGGCTGTAAATGCGAGATAATTAACGCATATTAACAGCCCATTTTATTGCACTCCTTACTAATGTACTCCTAGGCAGTATTGCCAACCTTGCTTATTTACCAGAAATTTGGGCTTGTTTTTTTAGCGATTCGCTTTTTTTTTATTTTTTAAACTCGCGGGTAGCTTATTGTTGGGCTTTTGTTCAACTCACGTTTTTTTGAGCTTGAAGGCTGGGACTTGCGCCCTGCTGTTCCTGTCACCTCTGATTGGCTGCTGCTACAGTTTCCTGTCTCTTCCACCCAATTCCCAACCCCAGGTGTCAGTATGGGGATTGTGACTGCAGCTTTTAGTCAGCTCCCTGTAGACAAACCCACTTGATTATATAGAACAGGAGGAGAAGAGCAGCAGCTGCAGAAGTATCCTCTATTTTTCCTTTGGGCTTGCCATATTAAAGGGCCAGCACCCTACAAAACAAAAGTAAGAAACAAAATTTTAACCCCTTATTTACAATCCTAAAATGTCAGTCTCTAGGAGGACGAACCTGGCAGCCTGTAATCTGGCTAAATGTCTTACTGTTAATTGTCAACTCAATAAGTTTTTCAGAGGAGAGGGGGAAAGGACTTCTTATTTTTTAAAATAGGTATCAGAGTTTCTCTCCTGTCCTGTATGAGTGGGATATTTTTGTAGTTCAAAGCTCTTTCACCATGACTGACCTGGCCAATGTCAGCTATCTGATGGCAATGCAGAAAAGCAAATTAAAACTAAAGGTCAGAATCTGGTAATTTGAATATATTTATTTATACCACTAATACACATTAATTATCCATTCTAAGCAGTGTACATCTAGGAATCCTAAAAGGATAACCTTTAAATTACAACTCACATATATTGGTTGTCCTGAAAACCCTGTTTGGAGCCCTTGACTGAACTTGACCACCCTTGTCTGGAATCAAAGTGCAAGCAGTTCAGCTATTTCCAGCCTAATGGTGTCCTCTCTGCTGGTAGCGATTTCTTTTGTAGTAGCATGATATGGTCCCACACAGGAGGCTCATGAATAAAATGAGAAGCCTGGGAGCGAGCTCTAAAGTGGTGGGATGGCTTACAAATTGACTGAGTGAACATGTCAGTGAATAGTGTTAAATGCAACCTACTCTGAAGAGAGAAGAATGATAATTGGAGATTTTTTTTAAAGATCCATTCTGGGACTGGTTCTGTTCAATATGTTTGTGAGCGATATCGTGAAGGCCAATGCAACTCTTGGCAATATTGCAAGCATGTTATGGAATGAGACGCCAAGGTATTTGCTGTACCACCTTCGTGCCAGCCAGAAATATGCTGGAGTGATTCAATGAAAATATGTATTGCGACAATGCTGACAGTACAGAGGATGAAGAAGTACTGGCTGCTGTCATCGATTGTCAGACCTTTTTTTAATTAACTGTGAGAGATGCGACAATTTTTTCCTCCATTACACTCACAAAAGTATTTTTTAAAGTCTTTTCTGTGTATAAATACTTTCTAATAAAAGTAGTTTAAATTTTGCATCTTTTGGCTTGTTTTGAGCTTGTCTATTCGGCAAAGAACGCTCGTTCTTTCTTAACTACCTGGGAGCACTGCTCATAGACCTCTCCTCTTCCTAGACTGCTTTGTTGAATTGAGTTGTGTACTGGCTCTATGATATGTACAAAGGTTCGTTTGGGCCAGGGTTGAGCAATCCACAAAATTATTTAGCTTTGCAGTACCCTAAACCAGATTTAATTCAACTCATGTACACTCAGCCCCTTTGTGTAGTCTGTATTTGATAGTGAATTACATTAAATTTGTTTTATATGACTTGTATTTATAACCCACAAATAAGTATACAAGAGATTCTTTGTTATTTTTCTTGTTTTAATTTTAGGTGATAATAAAGGGCAGTAGGGAACGTAGCACTGGAGCTACTGGAGTAAATTCTGATTCTTCACGCTCTCATGCTATTATCCAGATTCAGATTAAAGATGCTGCAAACAGAATGTTTGGGAGGTGAGACTGGAAACCAAATTATATCTAATGCAAACTACTTGTACTCTGCTTGCTTTCTTTACAGTAAAGAAGACTGCATGACTGGTAGATTAAAGAATCCTAATTTAAGGGAGCATAAGAGCCCAGTACCTGGACCCAAGAAGTTCAACCCCATTTTGGGGGCAACATTTCTAGTGGAAACCCAGCTCTGCTGGCTGAAGTGTGTCTGTCTGTAACATCTGCATAACTGAAAGCCCACAGGTTCAGATCCCAGTATGCCTTTTGAGGCAAATATAATGCATACTTATTAAGGTATAGTTTTGCTTTTATAATACTTAATATACGTGCAAGAAGAGATCACTAGTGTTTGATTTTTCTGCAGGATCTCTTTTATTGACTTGGCTGGCAGTGAGAGAGCCGCTGATGCCAGGGAATCGGACAAGCAGACAAAGATTGAAGGGGCTGAAATAAACCAGAGTCTTCTAGCTGTAAGTTACCATATTTCACATTTTAAATGGAGTCTGAACCATAAGATGTGGTTCAATTTCAGGGGTGCCCAAATGGTGGGGAGAGAGGGGGACATGTTAACGAGCCTGAAGGGGGCCACATTGCTTGGCTGATTGACACCTGTCCAGTTTTGGTGCTGTGGAGTTAGTGCATGATCAGGAAGAAGGTTCATAAGGACATTGTAAGCTGGCCACAGTTTAGTCGAGCTGCTTCTATTGTGGCAGGCCCAGAAAAGGAGCCACTTCCGCTGTGGCAGGCCTGGGCATGGGAGGAACTGCTACGGTATATCACAGCCTGGGAAGAATTGCCACACAGACCCCAACCCAGGAGGAGTTCCTGCTACTGCATGGAGGGGGGAAAAGAAGCCGTGAAATGAAGGAGAGGGGAATGGCTAGAGAGGCTAGAGAGAGGGAGGGAGAATAAAGGTAAAAAGTGAAAAGTTAAATAAGCAAAACAAAACAACTAAAGAACAAATGAAGAAAAAATGCAAAAATAGGAAAAATTAGGGAAAACAGTAAAAAAGAAAAAAAAATGTTGGGCAGAGCAAAATTAAGTTTTTTCCAGCTTCTAAAAATTTTGGTTGGCACCTAAGGTTTTTGAAAAATATTCTACCCCTTACCATTTGTCTGTGGTATATGGCCTGTCTGTCTGGGTCTGAGTGTGGTGTGTGTGTGTGTCTGTTTGGTCCCTGCATCTGTCTGGTGTGGTACGGTTTGTATGTGTGTGTGTGTGTGTGTGTGCTCTGTTTGAATGTGTCTGTCTCTGTGTGTGGGTGTTGTGTGTGTCTTTGCCTCTTCATGTCTGAGTGTGAAGCTTGCATTTGTCTGGGTATGGGTGTTGGGGCACAATCCCCTCAGAAAAACACACTGAACATTGACAGTCCTGGAAAGAAGAAGCAATCTTTATTAGCAGAATTCTTGCGCAGTGTATACAGTACTGCACAAAAATATAGCACAGGCATGGCTCAGTTTCCAGCTGTTGTGCGTCATCTCTTATTCCTTCCCTGCCCACAAGTCTATAACCAATTACAATAGGCATCTCAGAATACAATAATCTTCTGATAGGTTACCAAACTCAGTCAGCTGTTACGCAGAGATATCTTATTTCCTGGCAATTAGATTATTTGAGGACTGTGCTCAGCCAGAATACAGGAAATACTGAAGCTTCTTGTGTCCAGCTACATAAAAAAGTTTAACATAGTAAGCCAATCTGGGGGAGGCTATTGTCAAACGCAATAGCAGATACAAGGTCCTGAGAGCAACCTTGACCAAGGGTAACTGTTTAACTCCCTCCCACCCTGCCCCACTACCCACCCACCCCTGGGGTTTTGTTTCTGATATAATCTGCCTGCATTCATAATTTCTCACCTTTATAGGCTGGTAATTTGGTAATTCCTTAAGTGTTATCCATCAAATTTACAAAATGAGGACTATCCAATGCAACTGTTGTGGAGCCTTTATATTGAGGGTAATTATATGGAAACTTAAGGCTTGCCCCATTTGTTCAGAACTCTCTACCTTCGAAAAGGAACGGGCTGAAGTTAAAGCTGAATTTGCTTCAATAAAGAAAGTCCCAGCCACTTTACATTATTCAGGAATTAATTACCCATTACCACAGAATAACCAAAAGTCAAGGAAAAAGAGATTTACTGTGGGCTCAGGAAGGATAAGACCTGTGACCCACAAACTTTCTCTGAAGAGAGAGCGGTTTTAAGTGGTGTACCGCAAGGATCGGTGTTTGGACCGGTCCTGTTCAATATCTTTGTGAGCGACATTGCGGACGGGATAGAAGGTAAGGTTTGTCTTTTTGCGGATGACATGAAGATCTGCAACAGAGTGGACACGCCGGAAGGAGTGGAGAGAATGAGACGGGATTTAAGGAAGCTGGAAGAGTGGTCGAAGATATGGCAGCTGAGATTCAGTGCCAAGAAGTGCAGAGTCATGCATGTGGGGAGTGGAAATCCGAATGAACTGTATTCGATGGGGGGAGAAAGGCTGATGTGCACGGAGCAGGAGAGAGACCTTGGGGTGATAGTGTCTAATGATCTGAAGTCGGGGAAACAATGTGACAAGGCGATAGCTAAAGCCAGAAGAATGCTGGGCTGCATAGAGAGAGGAATATCGAGTAAGAAAAGGGAAATGATTATCCCCTTGTACAGGTCCTTGGTGAGGCCGCACCTGGAGTACTGTGTTCAGTTCTGGAGACCGTATCTCCAAAGGGACAGAGACAGGATGGAGGCGGTCCAGAGAAGAGCAACCAAAAAGGTGGATGGTCTTCATAAAATGACTTATGAGGAGAGATTGAAGAATCTAAATATGTACACCCTGGAGGAAAGGAGGAGCAGAGGTGATATGATACAGACTTTCAGATACTTGAAAGGTTTTAATGATCCAACGACAACCACAAACCTTTTCCGTCGGAAAAAAATCAACAGAACCAGAGGTCACGATTTGAAGCTTCAGGGAGGAAGACTCAGAACCAATGTCAGGAAGTATTTCTTCACGGAGAGGGTGGTGGATGCCTAGAATGCCCTTCCGGAGGAAATGGTGAAGACCAGAACTGTGAAGGACTTCAAAGGGGCGTGGGATAAACACTGTTGATCCATAAAGTCTAGAGGACGAGAATGAAGAGTGGGTGGCTTGCGGGAATGACGGCTACTACCTGGAGATAATAACCTTATTCAATAAACATACACACGGCTAATGCGACTCCAACATTGCTCTAAGCTTCAACGGCAAGAGGAAATGTGGAAAAAAGGATTTGCATTCACAAAAAAGCGGGGAGTAGCTTGCTTGTTACGGCTGTTACTACCCCAAACCAAATAAGTCTGATACTTCACTTTCAATGCATTTCCAGCATAGCTCTCTGCTTCAGCGGCAGGGGAGAAAGACCGATACTTCACGCATATCCAGCATAGCTTTCTGCTTCAACGGCAGGGGAGGAAGACCGATACTTCACGCATATCCAGCATAGCTCTCTGCTTCAACGGCAGGGGAGGAAGACAGATACTTCACGCATATCCAGCATAGCTCTCTGCTTCAACGGCAGGGGGAATAAGAAAAGTGGATCTATATACAGAGAACAACCAACAAGGACTGAATTACATAGTCTGGGTAAACAAATAAGCATGGGTGTAGCTTGCTTATTGCGGCGGTTACTACCCCTAACTAATTAAGCTAGATATTTCACTTAGATGCAGTTCCAACACTGCTCTCTACATTAATGGTGGAGGTGGAAGGGAAATAGAACCAAAAGGTTACTAAGAGCCAAGAGAAACAGATAAGTATGAGAAGAAAAAAAAGTGTGAAGCTTGCTGGGCAGACTGGATGGGCCGTTTGGTCTTCTTCTGTCGTCATTTCTATGTTTCTATAACATTTCCTAGCACTTGATTTTTTGTAAATCATATCTTTCCATTTCATCCTGCTATACCAGTCCAGTCCAAACAGGTGTGTTATGTCCCCATTCCAGCAGATGGAGGCAGAGCACATTGATTTCTCTGATGGTATCACTGACATTATATATAGATGGTGCAGCACAGTGAGAATCCAATATTCTCTGCCGCCAGCAGATAGTAGGAGTACCTGGCGGTGTAACAGGATTACATGTAAAAGCACTGTTGCTGTTTTGAGCCTGCCTTTGGTGTTCCAGTTGAGCACGCCCTCTAACAGGGGCCCTGGTCCTAGACAGGACTTGGTTGAGCCCGGGAGGGGAAAATCTCCTACGAAAAAAATAAAGGAGGAATTTCCTCATGGTATCCTGATTTTTTTCCCTTCCCTCTTCCTGTTCCTCTCCCATTCTTGGTCAGTGGCTGAGTGTGTGTGTGGGGGGGGGGGGGGGGGGGGGAAGCAGCTGGCAGGAAAAGAGCAACAGCAGGCCTGCAAGCTAAAGGAGAGGTTGTGTTAAGGTAGACTTCGGGTGAGAGACTGTACTATGCGGTAAATGACCACTCCAAGGGGGATTTTGAGGCTTCAGTCTTCTTCAGAGCTGAGGCAGGAGAGGTGTGCATTTTTTCTGTTGTGATGAATAAGTCCAGGTGCAGCCGGCACTATGGAGTCTGCGGCTGCAGGAAGTCTCCATCTGCAGTGGGGCCTTGTTATTTGGCTTGCATTGTGGTGGGGGAGATCCCAGAAGAATGTTAATTGGCCTCAGGGAGCTTTCTGATTCTGCATCTGTCTTGGAGCAGCCTGTAGGCACTGAACCACTACCAGAACTTCCTCGGGCAGAGGCTCCCGATGCTGTGATTTTGGTGACAGCATTGGCCATCTTAGGCCATGCTCCTGCAACTATTTATGTTTCACGGCTCCAGTGAGGGGCATCTGAAATGGAGGGTGAGGGCACTCCAATGTTTCTGCCAGCACGGGTATCCACTTGTCATGCCTCTCCAGCTCAAAACAGTTAAGCTGCAGAATTTTCTCTGAAGTTTTTCAGATTTTTGCATCAAGCGTTTTGTGCCTTATAGGAAATCTGAATTATCTACTGAGGATGGCAAGACTCTGGTTTGTACTCTGGCTTCATGAAAGCACTCTCGAAGGTCAGCAGAGCCCTCTTCCCTGGGCCTGGTGGAGGGTCAGGAAGATCCTAAGTACCAATCTGATTCAGCGAGCTGTCATCGACGGAGGAAAGAAACATTGTCTGTGACAGGGAGATTAACTCAGTTATTCGTCTTTTTCATAAAAGGAGATTCCAGCCTTGATAGATTTTATTTATTTAAAATTTTTTTCTATACCATCGTTCATTTGAATACCATCACAACTGTTTACAGTGAGGCACATAAATACATCTTTGGTAAATTGTATAGGTTAGTACTATCTCTAGGAAGTGCCATTAAAGTCTGGTAACAAAGTTTCATAATAAATACTATTTGTAGAGTGTTATAAATCTTGTCTTTTTCCACACTTATCAGACTTAATCACATGTATAATTCTATCGTAATGTATATTTTGTTTTAATAAGACACACATATTGAACAATGAGGTGCTGCGTGCTGATATTCGGCTGCCGGATTTCATGTGCACTGTTCTCCATTTTCTTTGTAAAAAGCTTGTTTGAAAAGCCAGGTTTTTAAACTCTTTTTGAAAAATTTGAAATCTCTCTGTAGTCTAATTTCTAAGGGCATGGTGTTCCATAGTATTGTTCCGGCTAATGATAAAGCCCTATCTCTAACTTCGGTCAGTCTGGCTGTTTTAACAGAAGGGATGGTTAGGAGGGCTTTGTTAGCGGATCTCAGGTTTCTATGTGGGATATGAACACGTAGTGCTGTGTTTAGCCATTCTGCTTTTTCGTCATGAATCAATTTATGAATTGTGCAGTGTTTTGTATTGAACTCTGTATTCGATTGGTAGCAGTGTAATTCTACTAGAGCAGAGCTTTCCAAAGTGTGTGTCGCGACACTTTGGTGTGTCGCCTGAGGTGTGCAGGTGTGTCGCGCAAGCCCGGTGCACGTGACACACCGGCAAGTGGGAGCCAATGCGGCCGCCGGTGGAGCTCATCCCACTGGCGGCTGAGCAGCGAAGAATCGTTGTGCTGTGTGCCGCGGACACACAGCCAGAAGATCGGTAAGGCCGTGGTGAGTTCACGTCACCACGGCCCGAAGAAAAAGGGCACGTCTAAACGTGCAGGTGCTCCGCCTCCTTCCTGCCCACGCGGCCCCGGAAGAAAAATGTTGTCGGAGCCGCACGGGCAGGAAGGAGATGAAGCAGCTGCGTGCAGAAGAGGAGCCGCGTTGTTGCAGCGGGCGAGAAGAGGCCCGGTAGCAGGGCCCCCACCGCGGATCGGATCGGCCCGAGAAGATCAGGGCCGCTGCAGAGCCGATCCTGCAACGACCCGTGAAGAGGAGGCCCAGAGGTAAGAGAGAGGCTGAGGGCCCGTAGAGTGCGTGTATTAGCTGAGTTGAGAGATTGGGTGCCTGTATGAGCTGAGCGGAGTTGAGAGATTGGGTGCCTGTATGAGCTTAATTGAGAGATTGTGTGTGTGTATGAGATGAGATGAGAGATTGGGTGCCTGTGTGAGTTGAGAGATTGGGTGTGGGAGTGAGGATCTCAATGTTTGCAGAGACAGCATGTGAGAGCCTGTGTGTGTGTGAGAGAGAGATAGCATGTGACAGTGAGAGCCTGTGCATGAGCAAGACAGCATGTGGGAGTGAGAGAGAGCCTGGGTGTGTGAGAGTCAGACAGCATGTGCCAGTGAGAGACTGTGTGTATGAATGATTGTATGAGAGAGAGAGCATGTGAGAGTGAGAGCCTGTGTGTGTGTGTGTGTGTGTGTGTGAGAGAGAGAAAGCATGTGAGAATGAGAACCTGACTGTATGTTTGAGGGAAGAAGATAGATGGAGAGAAAAGAAATAGAAAAAAAGACAATATGAAATGAATTGGCAAAAAAATAAGAAAGGGGAGATGGAACAAAAAAGCCTGGGACCAACCAATTAGAAAACTAAGATCAGACAGCAAAGGTAAAAAAAAAAAAAAGAAATAAATTATTTTTTACTGATTGGCACATGTAATCTTTGTTAATGTCAAGAGTAGCACTTTCTCTATGCGGATCTCACAATGTGCGAGATCAACATGGAGGAACTGGAAACCCACAGGGCCTGCACAGAGGAGGCAGCAGAATGGTCTTCAGTGCCAATAGCAGCAATCAGCGCCTCCCCAATAGCCATGCGGCATCAGTGGCAGCAGAGGAATGAGAGAGGCTCCGAGGTTGCTGGCAAAAGAAAGAGAGGGGGTCTGCCTTTAGTGTGTGCATGTGTATGAATGGGTGCCTGCCTGGGGGTGTATGTGTGTGAATGGATGGGTGCCTGCCTGGGGGATGGTGAGGGAGTGGTGTGAAAATGAATGGGAGCCTGCCTGGGGGTCAGTTTTAGTGTGTGAGAATGACTGGGAGCTTGCCTGGGTGTGTGTGTTTGTGTGTATGTGAGGGAGCCAGAGAGAGTGTGTATGAGAAAATCCAGGGGAGTAAGAGTTTGTGTGTGGGGTGTGTGTGGAGGGGGAGAGAGTGTCTTAGAGCCTGAGAGTGTGTCAGTGTCTGTGAGAGCGAGAGGTTATGGTGGGTTTAAGAGCATGAATGTGTATGTATGTGTGAGAGAGAATGGACATGTGAGTCTGTGTGAGAGAGGATAACCTCTGGGAAATTGTAAAACATGTATATGATTTTAATTAATAGAAATTCTATTTATCAGTAGTTTTAAAATATTCTTTTATTAGTATGGTTTTACTGTTATAACTGATGCTTTATGTTTCTTGATTTTGTTTGTTTTATGAGGAATGGTGGTTCTGTTTTTCCATTGTTAATACACAGAGTCTGGCTTCTTGGAGTTTCCATTTCAGTTTTTGTCTAATTTGTGCTCCTTTATTTTGTATTCTGTATTTGGTGAGGGTCTGTCTCTGCTCTGTGTGTGTGTGACCATGATGAGAGATTCTGCTAGCATAGGGATCTATAGCAATCGGGTTTGTTTTGTTTCCTCAATAGGTGGTGTATTGGTATTCTAGGACCCAGTGTAATATTTACCCATGCTTTTTCACAGGTAGGGTTATTGTTGTTTGAGTCCTTGGTGTTATTACTGTTATGTTACAATGGGATTGCAGTATAGATTTTGAGTGTCTTTTTTGCGAGGTTTTATTTTAGTTCACAATGTGCCTGGCAGTGGAAGGTGTTTGTGCTGCTGTTACTGTGAGGTGACACCAGCATTTGAAAATATCTTTTAGTATGATGAGCTGTAAGGGAAACATCCAAGCTCCATTGTTTGGGGGAATTTCAGTGGATGCACAGAGTTACAGAACTGGAGGTGCAGGATTTATATTGACATTCTGTCCCTTCCTATATATTCCAGATTTCACTCTCATAGCCATATAGAATTAGTTGAATGAGGCTATCAAATAATTATATAGTGTGAAACTGGCCAGCTTTTTAAAATTATGCAGACGACCCTTTGGACTTTTTTATTAACACCAAATATTCAAAAGCTGTGTTCATCCCATCAAGCTCATATATCTCATTAAAGAGGTAAATTGAATAACACAATAACTTTGTTTTATTATTGTTACTCATAAATTATAACAATAACATTAATCTTGGAATATTATATATTTTTAATATAAACGAAAGGTTTTCACAAGATATGTTGTGTTGTGAAACATTTTATTATGTATATATTTAAGGAAACATACATAAATTGTCGAAATACATTTCGTTCATTTAACCTTTAACCTCCGGTTTGCTTGTAGACTAATTACTGTGTCCCGAAATTATGTTTGTCTAAAAAGTGTGTCACCAACATGAAAAGTTTGGAAAGCTCTGTGCTAGAGTATCGGTAATGTGATCACTTTTTCTTTTACCAGTTAGTATCCTTGTGGCAGAGTTTTGCAGTATTTAGAGTTGCCTTATTGTTGTGTATGGTAGTCCTAGGAAAAGGGCATTACATTAGTCGGTGCTAACAAATATTAGTGCTTGTAAAACTGTTCTGAAGTTTGTTAATGTTAGTAAAGTTTTAATTTCCTGAGTACCATAAGTTTGACGTATCCTTCTTTGACTTTTAAAGATATGTGTTGTTTGAGGCTGAGTTCTGTATCAATTATTACACCGAGGTTTCTTGCTTTTTCGGCTAATTCTATCTTCTGATTATTTTTAGTAGTATTGGGGTATGTATGATCGTTAAGTTTTTACGTTCTAAATGTAGAAATTCAGTTTTCTCTATGTTGATGACTAGCTCCATTTGGTTTAGTAACTGTTTATGATGTCTAGGTACATGTTTGCTAATTTTAGTGTTTTTCTATTGTGTCTTCAATGGGAAGTAGTAGTTGAATGTCATCTGCATAAATGTAGTGTATGATTCCCAGGCCCGCTAGGAGGTGGCATAGCGGCAGCAGATAAATATTGAAGAGAATTGCAGATAGTGCTGATCCCTGTGGAACTCCTGTTTGTAGATTTACTCTCTCTGATAATACGTTATTTATGCAGACTTGGTAAAATCTGTTACTTAGGTATGATCTGAACCAGGCTATAGTTTTTTCCTGTAGGCCTATTTCTTCCAGTCTCTTTAAAAGTATGTCATGATTTACTGTGTCAAATGCTGATGAAAGGTCTAGCATCATTAGGATGTAGTGTGTTCCACTATCAAATCCTCTCAGAATGTTGTCAGTCAGTGATAGCAGCAGGGTATCGGTGCTGTAGTGTTTGCGAAATCCATGTTGTGAGGGGTATAGTATATTATTGTTATCTAAATGCTCAGCCAGTTGTTTTTGTACAGTTTTTTCTATTAATTTTGCAATTAGTGGTAAGTTTGACAATGGTCTGTAGTTGCTCAGGGCTAGCTGGTCACTGTTTTTTTTCTTTAGAATTGGTTTAATGATTGCCCCTTTTAGTGTGTCTGGTGGTCTCTTGCCTTAGAATAGCAGACACTGTGTGTCAGGTGGTCTCTTGCCTTAGAATAGCAGACACTGCGGTGGAGGAGTCTCCTGGGTGGGATCCTGTCATTAAGATGGTGCAGAAGTCTTCAAAGGCTTTCCTTTTACAATCTGAGGTGGAGGAAATGGTGTTAGTGGAGTGGGAAATCCCTGAGTCTGGACTCAAAAGGTGTGAAGAATATTCTGAAGTTGCATCCTCTTCCTGCAGAGGAGGTTAAGTGTTTGTTTCAGGTGCCTCGCATAGATGCTTTGGTCACAGCTTGTCACTAGGCACATTACAATCTGTTATCAAAGCTCTGATGTTAAAGCCGGGAATTAGTAATCTGTTATTAGAGCTCTGTTGTTAAAGCTGAGAGATAGCAATCTGTTATTAATGGAGTTGCTGGAGATAGCAATCTGTTATTATTTAGAATAGTTGTGGGTGGATCCTTGGACCAGTGGCAGGTGACCACGCCCTCGGGGGAGATTCCGAGAGGGACCACTGGTCAGGCTTAGTGTAGGAGACAGACACACACTAGTTCTTTTATTAGAGAATATATTAAACCACCAGAGGTGGCAGTAGTGAGCTGGAAGCGCCCGGCTCGGGCTGTAGTCCCTCAGGTACTGGAACAGCGATCCCAAGGTGGCTGAGCTGTAGAGAAACTAAGAAAGTGAGTAGGCAAGACATGCAGAGTTCAGGAACAAGTCCTTGATGGTAACACTCACACAATAGTCTCTTGAGGCAGCCCAGGAGTTGGTATGCATTAGGCCCTCGAGGAGCGAGTACCTGGTTCCAGGGAAAGCTCTGAGAGATAGATAGAAACTCACTGATGTTATAAGCAACAAAGACTTCTTAGTAAGCAGTATATTAAACCACCAAAGGTGGCAGTAGTGAGATGGAAGCGCCCGGCTGGGCTGTAGTCCTTCAGGTATTGGAACAGCGATCCCAAGGTAGCTGAGCTGTAGAGAAACTAAGAAAGTGAGTAGATAGGATATGCAGAGTTCTGGAACAAGTCCTTGATGATAACACTCACACCATAGTCTCTTGAGGCAGCCCAGGAGTTGGAATGCAATAGGCCCTTGAGGAGCAAGTACCTGGTCCCAGGGAAAGCACTAAGAGATAGATAGAAACTCACTAATGTTGTAAGCAGCGATGACTTCTTAGCAGAAGTGGTATTCAAGAGCAGGTCCGGGGCGTGGGCCCTCGAGGAGTGAGTACCGGTTCCGGACTGTGACCTGAAATGAAAAAGAGAGAGCGAGGCCCCCAAGAAGCGGGTACCTCTAGTGAAGTCTGAGGATACAGAGTAGCTAGGTTTGCGGAGAGCGAGTCCCATCCTCAACGACCTGGAGAAAGCGAACCCCATACCTTGCTAACTCGTCTTGTTAGCGAAAACTGAGACCTTAAATATCTGGAGCTGATGACGTCATCTCAGGAGGACGCCCCTGAGGTTCGCACCAACGCTGGTACATCAGTCGGGCCGCGCACGCCCTTAGGCATCTGGTCAACATGGCGGCTTGCAGCATCAAGCCGGTCCGGAAACACCGGAGGAGGATGGCCTGGAGACTCCGTAGCAGCTAGCCTTCCATCAACCCCGGAGTCGCCAACGAGGTAAGGTGGGTGGAGCAGAGACGTCGGACAGCGATGGACAGAACACAATCCCAATAGAAACTTTTCTCAAGGACCTTCAGGATTGGAAGATAGAGAATCCCTTAAAACACGTATTTATTTATTTATTTTAAATTCTTATATACCGACGTTCTTGTATAGAATACAAATCACACCGGTTTACATTGAAACATAACAGTCGCTTGGGAGCGTTACATGGAACATTTGAAACAGTCACATGGAAGCAATGCAAGGAGAGCATTAAGCACAAGGAGCAAATAACAACTTGTGTATATCCACAGCTCTGGCGGTTCAAATTTCTATTTGTGGTGGTTTCTGTTTGGGGCACTCTTGCACTGGATACACAGCTACAGGAAAGTGAGAAGGCAGTTAGAATGGAGTCCGCTGCTGCTTTTTTGGTGGATGCCTTATATGATCTCAGGATTTCTTCCTGCTCAGTAGATTCAGCTGTAGCGGGCAGGTGAATTCTTTGGCTTTTGTAACTAGTCTGCAAATTCTTGATTGAAGTCTCAGTTAGGGAAGCTCCCTTTCAAAGGGAGATTATTATTTGGAGAAGATCTAGAGCAGCTGCTCAAGAATCTGGGAGATATGAAGCCTCAGAAGCTCCCTAAGGATACGCTTCTCTCCTTCTATCATTCTTCAAGAGGCTGTGGTCATTTCCATGACTCTAGGTAAGCCAGGTAAGCAGTAGCACTATTTCTTCCAAGGTTCTCAGGTTTTGAAAATCAGGGGTTTCCGAAAGCCCAATTCTGACTCAGCCGCCACCTCAGAAGGTGGTCAGGGTTCTCAATGAAGCTCTGTGAGTCCATTTGCTAGTCCTGGCAGTGGGCAGCTGCCTGCAGCTTTTTTACCAGGCATGGACCCGCATAAGCTTGGATCAGTGGGTGTTGGAGCTGATCTGGTTTGGTTATGCCTTGGAGCTCCAGGCTCAGATTCCCATTGTTTTTATGGGAATATAAGCCTGGTATGTCGGTATATAAGAATGACCATTGTTTTTATGGTTTTCCCCTTGTGCTTCAGCCATCAAGCGAAAAGCAGTAGTTGATACGTTCTTGCTGCTCCAGCTGTTAAAAGCTGTGGTTCCAGTTCCCTAAGTGGAGAGATGTCATGATCATTACTGTAATTTGTGGTTTCCAGAAAGACAAGTCTTAACGGTCCATTCTGGACCTCAAAATGGTGACTGTCAACCTCTGGATTTCTCATTTTCGAATGGAAATGCTTTGTTCAGTGCTCATGGTGTTTCGCCAGTGTGAGTATCTGACTTCCCTATTCTTTCGGAGGCCTATTTTCATATTCCCATAAGACTAGAAGATCAGCAGTATCTCCATTTTTTGCTTCCTATAGGAGCATTTTCATTTTCAGCTGTCATTTGGGTTAGCCATGGCTCTGTGAGTCTTCACCAAGATCATGGTGGAAATGGCAGAATTTTTTAAGAAAAGAAGGGATCAGGGTTCATGTTTCCTGTCTTTTAACCAGTTTGTAATCCATGAAAGGACACCGCCTCCTATCCCATGACTTTTTAATTGCCTCAGAAGCCTCTCATGAGGGACTTTGTCATATGCCTTCTGAAAATCCAAATATACTACATCTACTGGCTCACCTTTATCCTCATGTTTATTAACCCCTTCAAGAAAATGAAGTAGATTTGTGAGGCAAGACACACTAGTGGACTGATTGGAAAAACTGGTTTTTCCCTTGTGCAAGTATGTTTTAAAATCCGCCTTCATACAAGCATAAAAACTACTAAAGCCCTAGCAGAAATACACACAGGACATTTACTCAGGCCGCCTCTTAAGATTACATGCACACACATGCTCGGGAGCAGTATTTTAAATGATACGAACGTACTTGTGTGCACAGTATAAAATTGCAGCATATCTCCACTCGCACGCTGATACATGTGTTTGAGTGCACACATGTCGCTTTTAAAATTAGCCATTAAGGCAGGAATAATGCACAGTAGGAGTTGAGCTAACTTTCCCCCAGGAGCATTGGGATACTAACGTGCATCCAAATCTCCTAGGCTATTTCTTGAAGGGCCATCACAGCCCAAAAGATACCTCCCCCCAAGATGTATATGATCCCCTTCCGGGAGTCTTGTAAAACCCCTGCCATCCCCATACCACCTCTAGAGGCAGCCCTCAGGAGAACAATTAAAAAAAAAAAAAAAAGTTTAAGTTGCAAGGTGAATGCTCACCCCCCCCCCCCCCCCCTTCCAATAAATTCCCTCACCCAGCAGTAGCATCCCCCCTCCCCGGGCACACCTGATGGTGCTAGGAGCACAGCCTAGAACTTTGGGCCTGGCGCTCTCTCTTTTCAAAATAGCACCGATTGGCCATGATACTAGATATGCCCCATCACATAGATAGAGGCATATCTAGTATCTTGGCCAACTAGCATGACTTAAACGTGGTTTTATGTTTAAATATCTTTATTCAATAAAAGGAAATTGTAGTTGTACAATTGGAAACAATTGTCATTTTCACAATGTTTATACAGTCAAATAAAGGTTCCAAAGTACATAATAATAACATGAAAGGCTGTTAGTTTTAATTTTAACCCTTTAAACTCCTTATGTGCTTCCCCTTTCCTCCTCCAAAAATCAATATATCACATAATATTGTCCTGGACGCCTTTGTTCTGGTATATCCAGATTCATCTATAATCTAAACGGGGCCTACATCCATGTCTATCCACCATAATAAATGTCATATTAACTCAACAGTCCCTACCTATCTCACTTTAAAAGGCGGTTATCAAACCTATCTTGAAGAAACCAGCTTCCAATCCAAAAATAATTGATCACTAATGTCCAGTCTTCAACATTCTTTTTATCCAGATTAGTAGAAAAAATGGTTTTACTTCCAGCTCCTTGACTTCCTAGAAGAGGGAAACATCTTGAACCTTTACCATTCCGGCTTCAGGAAAGGCTATGGAATAGAATTGAATATAGACCAAAGGGATTGACTATCTTCTAGTCCTACTACATCTATAAGCCTCCTTTGACTCTTTTGATTACCAATTCCTGATTCAGCTGTTAGGGGACAGTGGCATTGAAGATACCACCCTTAAACCATCCACTCCAAAAGATATCTCCTGTGGAGTGTCACAGGGCTCTTTCTCCCTAATCCTTTTCAAAATTTACATTCGTACAATCTCTTACCTTATTCAGTCTTTCAGCATTCAATGCCACCCATTCAGTGCCACTAATTCTGCATCAAAATGGGATCCAACTAAACCTCTTCCCTGCTAATCTCAAGGACTGGCTTACAACAGTAGCCCAATAGCTTAGTAATTACAAACTGAAGTAAACCCCTCCAAATCAGAAGTTCTCTGGCTAAGTTGTCAAGTTTATCTCCTATGATCTCCACATTCCGTCAGGAGCACCCTACATCTTAAGGAATCAGTACAAAGCCTCGATCAAAACCTCATGATAGAATCCTACATTTCAAAGGTGGTAAAAACCTCCTTTATGCATTTGCACCAGATTCGACAACTGTGCAGCTACCTTGATGAACACAACCTTGCTACAATGATTCATGCATTAATCTTCAACCGAACTGGCTACTGTAGTTTTCTATTTAATGGCTTCTCACAGTGCAATCTGCAATGCTTCCAATGTTTGCAGAATACTGCTGTCAGGTTTTCAGAATATCCACATGCCTCACTATATACAAATTTATCTCATGCATATTCATTGTGGATATCAGGAAAACCCAACTGGCTGTGTTGCATTCTATTGAAGTAACATCAAGAATGAAACATCCCTTTAATGGCGGTTGAAGTCAGAGTTCCTCAAAATAGGTTCCCCCTATGAATTCTTCTACATCAAGTGATACTAATGACGGATACCCCCACCAAAGTATTGGGAGCATATACGGTGAATTCCGAACTCAAGGTCTTTAGCAGAATGCCACTACCAGATAAACCTCTTTGTTATTAGTTCTATTTGCTACAGTGTACGAGCGTTCACTCACCTTCTACAGGGAAAAATAATCCTAATTCAGACCAACAATCTATGTAAACAAACACAGCAGAACGACTCCTGGATCCTCTGCCAGAAGGTCCAAAGAATTTAGATGTGGACACTCACTCACGGAGCCTACCTTCAAGCGATGTGCTTCCCAGGGATAACCAACACTGGTGGATTGTCTCAGCAGAATTTTCCAAACTCACTAGTTGTTGTTGGACCAGGGAGTGGTGATCAACCCATTCTCCCTGTGGGGTTGATCATCCATGGACCTCTTTGTATCAGAGAACAATCGTAAAATCGAGTTTCTGCTCAAATGGGATATCTGTCTACTGTATGCATTTCCACCATTAGTAGCTAGCACAGTTCAGAAGGTAATACATGATCAAGCAGAAATGATACTCATTGCTCCAACATGTCTCAGATAAGTGTAGTTCTCCTAACAGGTTCAACTCTTGATATATTCTCCAATTCAATTGGGGATCTTGCTGTCACTACACACCAGGAGGAGGACTGGCTGCATCATCCTAAGCTACCTTACCTCAACTTGGCGGCATGGAGATTGAACATTAATTAATTTCTCTATGGTCCCTACCCAAGAAGATGGAAGATATCTTGATTTTTGCAAAAAAGCTATCAACCGGGACGTTATATGCTTTTTTAAATGGAAGAGATTTCTCATTGGTGTCAGTAAGCATTTCTAGAGCCATCTGCTTGCCATCTCCCTGTCTTCTTCAGGTCTCTGTACATCTTCTCTGAAGATCCACCTAAGTGCTATTGTGACTTATCATTCCCCTGTAGACAGAAAGCCCATCTTTCTTCATCCACTAGTCTCAAAGTTCATGAAAGGATTATGGTATATGAAACATCCAGTCTCCAAACCTGCAATTTCATAGGATCTTAATGTCATCCTTACACAGTTGATAAAGTACTAATTTAATCCATTAGATTCTATTCTATTGAAGTTTCATACCTGAAAAGTGGTATTTTTAGTGGCAATCACTTCATTGAGAAGATAAATGAGTTTCAAGCTTTGAACTCTTACTCCCCTTATCTACAGTTTTTTTTCACAATAGGATGATATTACGTAATTACTCAAAATGTCTACAAATGTTGTCTCTGCATTTATTGGACTGTAAGAGGGCTATAGCTTACTACCTCCAAAAAATTCAACTGCATCAGGAGCCATCCCAATTATTAATCTCTTATGACCCCCCAACAGTATGAGAGAGGCATTGGCTAAATGGACTCTGTTGAACGGGCTGGCGAACTGCATCATGCATTGCTATGCAATGGCTAGCCTCCGGATTACAAACATTGTCAAAATCCATCAAGTGAAGGGCGACTTCCATTGCTCATCTTAGAGCCATCGCCATTGAAGATATTTGCAAAGCTGCAACTTGGTTATCTGCTCACACGTTCACATCCCATTGCTGTCTGGATAGTCATTCAGAAAGAGATAGCAACTTTTGGCAGGCAGTTTTGTATAAACTGTCTACTTAGTAGCCTACTTGCCATGGGGGAGCTGAGTTACTCTTTCAGTGAGTGATCTGAAATGTAACCCTAAGCATGGGATTCCCCCATGTATCCTGGTTAGTTCATCCCTGCTTGTTGACAAAGAAAACAAGCTTGCTTACCCTAAACGAGGTTCTCCATAGACAGCAGGATAAATTAGCCATCCCTAATACCTGCCCACCTCCCTGAAAAGTCTACTACCTCACTAAGAATAAATTCTATAATGGATTGAGGGGCTCCCAAGGCAGAACTCACTCAGGAACTCTTGCACACAATCAGAGAGAGGAGTCCATTCAGTGCCACTAGATGATGTCACCCACAAATCATGGCTCATTAATCTTGCTGTCTATGGAGAATGTTGTCAATGGTATGCAGACTCACCTTGCTACATATGTACTGAGTGGGGTTGGTTTTGTTGTTTGTTTTTTTTTTGCAAGGTTTTGTATTAATTCACTGTATGCCTGGTAATAGGGTGAATCTGTGTTGCTGTTAGTGAGAAGAGACCAGAATTTGCTATTTCTGTCAGTAATGCTGTTTTTCTCATTTTGTGCTTTACCGCTATATCAGGTTTTCTAATCTCAAGCTTTTTATTAGTCGGTCTTGGAATGAATAAGTATACTCTATGATTTATGCAAAGAATGTATATAACTGTAAATGTATAAGAAATTGGTAGTGGAAGTTGGGGGAGGAGCTTGGTTGATTTGCTCCCCCCTGCCAACCAAAAAGGATTGTCGCTCCCCTTGTGACTGTACATTTGATTCAATTATAATTGCAAATAATCTTGCAATTCGTTACTGTACCTGTAAAGTTTAGATGATTTTAAATGTATTGTTTATTTTGTTGTATTCCTCTTTGAGCATTTCTATGGAACTGTGGTTTATAAATATGAAACGATAACTAAAATATCACATTTTTGTTACAGCTGGTCTATATTTTTATTTTTTTTTTCTGTTAATTTTGTAGTTGAAAGAATGTATCCGTGCCTTGGATCAGGAACATGCTCACACTCCTTTCAGACAAAGCAAACTAACTCAGGTAAAACAAAAGAAGAAAATGAACAACTATACTGCACTTTAAAGCTTGATTTAAAAAAAAGTTTCAAATATGGTTTCAAAAACTTAACAGGACTTGCCTACTGAATTGCACATCTTGTTCTGTAACAATGGTGACTTTATCATTGTGCAACCTGTACTACTTAAGTAACAGGTAGATTTAGTAGATATGAATAATACAGGAAAAGAATGATGGGGTTAATTTTGAGTAGTGCACTGTGGCACAGAAATGAGCAGTCAAGGCTTTCTTTCTCTTTGTGCGCTTTATTTACAGTGCAAATAAACCTGTGCGCTTTATTTACAGTGCAAATAATCCAGCAATTCCAATTTAGTAATCAAAACTCAACAGGTCGTCTATCTCAAAGGAGCTGCCTTTCCCCTTTTACTCACAGTCACTCCACAAGCTGATCTGTCCTAGAGCCTGGGGCTTCCCCTGCTCTCACCTCAGCCCGTATTATATCCTTGGCCCAGAGGAGACAGTCTGGACCCAGCATTCCCTGTCTTGAGGGGGACCGGGCTAGATAGTGGAGCCTGTTCTTAAGGTGTTCCATTTTCCCTGGGTATATGCTCTCTCACATGCAGAGTTCTGAACACAATTTTAAGCATGCACCAAACCAACTCAATTTTCAAACATAAGATACATGCGCAAGTTGACTTTGAAGTTCAAGTTGCTATATGACTAAGTATGTGACTGCGGACTGCAAATGTTTGCATGCAAACACAATAAAAGTCAAATTATATGAATAAATTTAACAGCTCCCCTCTTCACCCTTCCCTACCAGAAATGTTCCTCTCTTGTTTGAATAAACTTATGTATGTAATGAAATTGCACACATGTTTTTTGATGTCTCAAAATCCATATTGAGCGCATAGGGCCAACTTTATGTGTAATACTCTTTATTTTATGCACCTAAGTCATAGTAACAGTAGACAACAGCAAAGGAGGACCAATTGGCTTACCCAGTCTTCCTAGTTATTCTCTTCTTTGGTTCTCTATTAATTTAATTAGGTAAGTATATAAAGTCACCTGTCTTAAAGCAACCACTTACATCATGTCTTCTAGCCAGCCCCTTAACTCTCTTCATACCACTTTGCTCGATATCTGTCCCAAACATGTTTAAGTTCCTCTGCTAGGCCATTCCAGGGTTGCCATCTTCTTTCTTTCTTTCTTATAAGTCCTATAATTTATATAATACCCTGCCCTCTTCCCATGTCTTATCAAACTTTTAAAATAATCCAAACTGATTTACTAAGCATGGTATTTTCCTTGGAGGGAAAAATACTATGGGATTTAGTACCCTGTGGTACTGGGTTAGTAAATCCCACGGGATTTATCCTGGAAGTAAAATATAGCCATGAAAAATACTGCAGCAAAGAGGCACCACACTATAGTGGCCCCACATCCCAGGACTGCCATCTTTTAAAAAAGGCTGAGTGGCCCCCAGACTTAGGGCCCCCCCCCATTGATAGTATTCAAAATAAGACTTCACTCTCCCATTCCCTGCTGCAGCTCCCTATAGCAGTAAAAGTTGAAAAAATTTAAAATATACTTTAAAAGCTTCCCCCCCCCCCCATGCCAAAGTCTGCCCCTTTGTGTTGAAAAAGTTACTCTTACCCTTCCCCGTGATAGGAGCGAAGGTTTGTCTGAAGCCAGCTAACACCATTTTGGAAATGGTGCAAGCAAGACTACTGGACCAGCAGGGAGTTTAAGATACTGGCTGGAGGGAGGCAATTGGGAGAAGGTCTCGGAGGGGGTGTGGGTGTTTTCCAACCAAAGAGTGTGTGGTTTGGCACTGGGGTGGGGGGGAGCAGACAAACAGGGCCAGGGTCTCCAACTTTCAAAATGTATTTTTAATTTTTTCAACTTTTGCTGTCTCAGGGAATGGTGGGAGTAGCTAGGAAGGTGTCTCATTAATCCCACCATGGATGGGGGGAGGATGTCTAGGGGACACTCAGCCCCTTTAAAAACAGACTCTGGGTGCATGGAGATGTGTGTTAGCATCTTGATACGCCTAGGAGAACGTTAACTACACCCATTAAGGTGTAACTAACTTATTTGATTTATATTCCACTTTTCAGCACTTGAAAGTGGATTATATTTAAGTACTGTAGGTATTTCAGTCAAATAATATGGCTTTCCGACTTCACTGCAAGCCATGATATTTGATAACCATATTAATAAGCTAAATCTTGAAAGCGGCACTTACCCAGACAAGTTCTGATTTATTTGGCTAAGTAGCAGCAAAGTTGCTGATTTAGCCAGATAACTAGCATTTTTTTTAGACTTATCTGGCTCTCTGAATTAGCCAGTTAAGTGTTGGCATAAGACTTTCGTGCATCTGTGTATGTGCCTATATGGGCGCGCACACAGCTGATTGAAAGTTATGCTCTCAGTGAGGTGGTTACCTAAACATTCAGCTGCCTCCATGCTTGTTGATGATAGGGTTGCAACTATAGCTGTTCCACGCAGATTACGCTAGCCGCCTTGGAAACCTAATACATTAGTCCTGATTAAGCTTTTGAAAATGTACCACTATTTGTATACAAGGAGAGTCTTAACATTGCTACTGGATGATAAATAATCATTTCAAGCAAAACGTACTAAGATATGCGTCAACTGTTTGTTTTCCTCCCTGAAGGTACTAAAGGATTCTTTCATTGGAAACTCCAAAACATGTATGATAGCCAATATATCGCCTAGCCATGTAGCTACTGAGCATACCCTGAACACTTTACGCTATGCAGACAGGTAGGTAACATAATAAAGTCCATCTACATTTTGTCTCTTTAAGTATGACGATATAAAATGTCTATTGATATTTCATGCTGGGCTTGTTTCATTTAAAGCCTTCCATCAAGCCACCTATAGTGTCATGTGATCTTGCCATGATTCTTACTCAGCTGATGAAAGCCACTTTGAACACCAAGATCATAAAAACATAGAATGTAGAATGGGCCTGCAGTCCTATTCCGCCCCTCCTCCATCAAATGTCATAAATGGCCTTGCCGGGTTATGCACTCCCCAGCCCAAACCCCTCCTAAATATTAACAATAATGTTACATGTTTGGCAGGTTGGGCCCCCCCTCCCCACCTCTTTCCCCGGTTCTTTTTTTTTTTTTTTCAAATCTAGCAGGCTGTTGCAATATCCACATGGGAAAAACAGGCGCTCAGGATTGAGTGGCCACTTTCCTAACACGCGCCCATCCACCTCTCCTGGGTGCACGATGCAGTGGGCAATTGAGGCACTCCATTAAAAAGGAGGCAGTAGGCAAACTGTGTGTCCCTAGCACCTCCTCGGCATTGAGCGCCCAGGAGAAGCGACTGTGCATGGGATTAGGCCTCACCTGGCCACCGTCGACATTTTTTTCATTATTTTTTTTTTCTCATTGTTGTTTTTGTAGTTCCTCCGACTTAATATTGCCAAAATATTAAATCGAGGAACCACATAGAAGCAGTATTTTCTGCTTTTCAGTTAAATTTTGGAGATTCTCAAAATTTAACGCCAGCTCTGGGGCTGGCGTTAATTTTTGAAGGTTAAAATGTGTGCGCTCAGCGCATGGTTATTTTTTACATTGGAAGGTAATAGCTAATAGCCTCATCAACATGGCATTTACATATAATGAGCGCTATTAGCTATGCCCTGTTGTGGACGCGCTTGATCCCCTTATTGTACCAGAGGTTATGGATGCACATCCAACCGAGGGGTAACCCTATATGCTAGCCTGAGTGCACGGTATTGCCTGAAAATCAGCTAACTCTTGCCCTGCCTCCCACAGCCCCTATGTGCAGGGCTGCACTCCCCTTGGGAAAATCCTCCCCCTTCTTCCCGGACCCTAAAAAACCCAGCCAGTGGCAAGACATTCACTTACCTGCTCCCAGTGCTTCAAGCACTGCTTCTGTTAGAAGCTGCACTGGAAGCATAAGGTACCTGCAGTTTAACGCTCCCAGCACTGAGCATTGCTGTGAGCGTAAACTGCAGGGAGCTTTCCCTTCCAGCGCTGTTTCTGTCAGAAGCAGCGCTGGAAGTGCCGGCAGCAGGTAAGTGAATTCCTTGCTTCTGCTGGGGTTTTTAAGGTGGAGAGTGAGGGGGGGGAGGATGCCCCAAGGGAATGTGGCCTGGCCCAGAGGGGTTGCACACGGTTTGGGGGTGGGGGCAGGAGATTGCAGCTTTTGATTTTAAAAATAGAACCAGGGAAAGGGGTAACTCCCACAACATATTTTTTACATTTAGGAGGGGTTTAGGGGGTGACGTGTGCACAGCCCAGCAGTGGAGGGGAGGAATCAGGTCTCAGACCTGCTGTACATCATTTTTTTTGTTTAAAGATATTCAGTTAAGTGGCAAGTTATCCGACCAAACAAAGCCAGTGTAATACAGCGTGAGCAGTCTTTGGCTTGCCAGAGGACAGAGCACTCTAGACTCTGGCTATTCTACAGAGTTTTATTATTTACAAGCAAATTAACAGAAGCCTGTTTACCTCAGCAGTGCTGGAAACATAAATGCAGAAATTTACCAATAAGTAGTTTAGCCTAGCTCTTGCTTTCTCCTACTCTCATCTGGGAGCCGTTCTCCTCTCTGGGGCCTGCAACCAGAATTCTCTTGTAGGCTGTCTTACAGTGGATCAAGCTAAATGCTCGGTCCTGGACTTTTAAGAAGGATCTAACATACACTCCATTACAGCCGGATAACTTAAAAACCAAACTAGTTATATTCAAACATAGTCAGTTAGGTTTTTAAGTTTTCTGATTACATGTACTGTAGCCAGATAACTTTAGGGGGTTATATTTAGCAGGACATGTATCCCACTGAATGGGACAGGTTATGAGTCTAACTTTAGTCAGATAACATGTTCACCTGCCGGCTTACTGAATATGGATCTCAAAGGTCTATATTTGATGGCATTAAGCTGGATAGCTTGTGAGTTTAGGACACTTATCTGGTTAAATTTTATCTGGATATCTCATTATCTAACTAAAATTGAACAAGATAATATAGGAGTGTTCTGGGGCATTTCTGGGCAGAGTTAAGTTAGCCAGATAAGTTATCAGCTAACTTCAAAAACGTATCTGGCTAATTCTCTGGTCATGCCATGGAGTAGTCCTAAACTTATCCAGCTAACTTTAAGATAGACTGGTATATTCAGTGGTGTAGCTGCACCACTGACTATCCTACCAAAATTAGCTGGATAAGTGAGGGTGATTATAAAATATTTAGAAAACTTCTTAAAGCACATTTATTTTGGGAAGCATTTGCTAGTTGTGGCTAATCATTTTTATACAGCTATATTTACTGTTTTATTGTTCAATATTCTCTTTTTTTGCTTTTTGTTTGATGTTATATGTTTTATACTTGGTAAACTGTCTAGAATAGGCTCTGGCAATTAGGTGGAATAGAAATTATTGTAAATAAATAGAAACATAGAAACATAGAAATGACGGCAGAAGAAGACCAAACGGCCCATCCAGTCTGCCCAGCAAGCTTCACACATTTTTTTCTCATACTTATCTGTTTCTCTTAGCTCTTTGGTTCTATTTCCCTTCCACCCCCGCCATTAATGTAGAGAGCAGTGATGGAGCTGCATCCAAGTGAAATATCAAGCTTGATTAGTTAGGGGTAGTAGGGGTAGTAACCGCCGCAATAAGCAAGCTACACCCATGCTTATTTGTTTTACCCAGACTATGTTATTCAGCCCTTATTGGTTGTTTTTCTTCTCCCCTGCCGTTGAAGCAGAGAGCTATGCTGGATATGCGTGAAGTATCAGTTTTTCTTCTCCCCTGCCGTTGAAGCAGAGAGCTATGCTGGATATGCGTGAAGTATCAGTTTTTCTTCTCCCCTGCCGTTGAAGCAGAGAGCTATGCTGGATATGCGTGAAGTATCAGTTTTTCTTCTCTCCTGCCGTTGAAGCAGAGAGCTATGCTGGATATGCGTGAAGTATCAGTTTTTCTTCTCCCCTGCCGTTGAAGCAGAGAGCTATGCTGGATATACGTGAAGTATCAGTTGTAATAAACATTACAAGCCAGCTAGTGGCTGAAAACGGACCCCTAAATCTGTGTGTCAAGCCACATTAGTAATTAATGTCTCCTCCAAGACTTTCACACTGGTATTTTCTCACCATATTGTTTAGTTTATTTACATTGAATATACCGCCTTTCAAAGAATATATCAGAGTTCAGATTCCCATAAAATTTAAATATAACTGATAAATACTGTAAAATAAATAAATATAAAAAATAAAGATTAAATCATTCTGAGCATAATTAAAAACAGTTTAAAAGAACAACAAAAATGAAACACAGACAAAGGCAACAGTATAAGTAGGGGCCTTCATTTTCTCCAAGGACAAGCAGGATGGTAGTCCTAGCACATGGGTGACATCATCAGATGAAGTCTGTCTGAGCATACTGGGCGTGTTCAGCATGCCCTAATCCACACAGGGTCCCTCTTCAGTCTCTTTTTTTCCGCGGAGCTTTCGCCTCGCGGTAGAGTGAGCTCATGGCTTTTCTCTTGAAATTGCCTTTGAAAACTTTTTTCACCATCCTGTTCAGGTTTTTGTCAATCATGGGTTCCTCTCCGTTTCCTCTAGTTTCCCCAATCAGGTTTTTCGGCAGATCAGTAAGTCTTATTTCGCTTCCGTTTCCCCCACGTCATGACAGTAGTGCCTTGTTGCCCGCCAGCATCAACCGCCCGCCATCACCTTCTCTTGTTTTTCCCTTTTCTTTCATTTGTCATGGCCTTGTCCAGGTTCCATCAGTGCCCCTAGTGTCCAAGGACCGTGTCTATCATGGACCCCACGAGGTGTGTGTCCTTTGCCTGAGGGCTTCGCACGACATCCAGGGTTGCCTCACTTGTGCCCAGATGACCCCTAAGGGACGTTGCTTGACAAGATGGAGAATATCTGCAGGTTGAGGAAGTCGAGGCATCGACATCAGCATCGGCAGCATATGGACCTGGGAGCCGCACCGATGGACACCGAGCCATTGGCATTGGCGGGGCCATCTGTTCCATCGATGCTGTCGTCGAATAGGGGCACCGGTGACTGGCCCCTGTCTGTCTCTTCCAAGTCAAGGATGACAGGTTCATTGTCATCGACCTAGGCACCGGGGAAAGACTGGGCTGAGCACCAAGGGAAGCCAAGGAAACATTGGCACCAGTCACCCTCAATGCACAGTGCCGGGTTCGGGGAGGCACCAGTTCATGCCCTCCAAAGCGACCCTATGGCAAGGAGTTCCCATCCTCCATTGATGCGGAGGGTCCACGACAGTCTCCACTGGTCCTGGTGCCAGTCACCTATCCACTTCAGGGTTCCGATGAAAATTTGGCCACCCCTCCTGCTTCCCAGTCTGTTTTGGCATTGGCGACTTTCAAGGAGGAGCAGGAGCACAGGGTCCAGGTGGCAGTCCAGCAGGTGTTGCAGGGCATCGAGCCAGTGGCACCAATGGTGCCTGCATTCGCAGTGCTGGAACCGCTACTGGAACGGCTCAACATGCTTATCAGTGTGTTACTGATCCAGTTGGCGCCGGTTCTCTGGAGGCGATCGATACCTGGCAGGGCACCAATGCTTCCCCTGACCTATATGGTGCTTGTTGCCAGTTCCTCCAATGAGGAAGCTCCATTGAGGCCGGCAGAGACACCAAGGCCTATAGCCCCCTGTCCAGCTTTGCCTGGGCTGGCATCGGTGCTATCGATACCCAGGCCTCTGGACAAAGGCTGAGCACCCAGGGCCGCATCCCCTATAGACTACAGTGAGGATGAGGATGGGGTTATGACACTGCAGAATCCTCCTCCGAGAACTCATAGGGTCTCCTTTCGGAACTGTCTCCTCCAGATGAGCGAAGGAGGTCTCCTCCAGAGGACCTGACCTTCGCGTATTTTGTATGGACGATGACGAGGGCCATCACTTTTCAGTTAATGACAGAGGAGGATGCCAGGCATAAAATGCTGGAAATCCTCCAGTTCATGGAGACCCCTAAAGAGGTTGTGGTGGTCCTAGTGCACGAGATCTTTAAAGAGTTGCTGCTGAGGATCTGGGAGCACTCCCTCACAGTACCTCCCATTAACAGGAAGGCGGATGGGGTTTACCTCGTCCAACAGGCTGCCAGATTTGAGAATCGTCAGCTGTCACACCAATCGGTAGTGGTCGAATCTGCTCTCAAGAAGGCCAAGTGCTCTCGGACATACGCCTCTGCACCCCGGACAAGGATCATAGAGCGATGAACACTCTTGGGAGGAAAGTGTTCCAAGGGGCCATTCTCATTGCCCGCATTGCCTCTTACCAGCTCTGCATGATCCAATATTCTCACAATCTCTGGAAGCAGGTGCAGGAGGTGGCCGAACAACTGCCTCAACAGCAGCAAGATCCCTTTCCTCTCCTAGGCAAGCAGGATGGTAGTCCTCACATGTGGGTGACATCATCCGATGGAGCTTGGCAGAAAACCTTTCTCAAAGCCTGCCCAGCCTGCTGCTATCAGTGCATCCACCGAGGTCCCCCTTCAGTCTCTTCTTTTCCTCAGTGCAGTTGCCTCGCAGTCCGTGGTGCTCCAACGTTTTCAAATCTTTTCCTCAATTTTTCGAGTTGCCTTTCAGTTCCTCGTTGGATCCCCCTTCGCGGTCGGTGCCCCCCCTCTCCCCCACCCCCACACCGCCGGTACGATAGGTCCTTTATCTGCCTTTTTCTTCAATTTTGCGGTTAATTCCCGACTCTCCACCCCCTGATGTCCGACTTTAAGACCTACATGGTCCACAGCATACTTGGCATTAGCTCTCAGCAGAGCTTCTGCATGCCCCAAGCGCACTCCCAGGGACAATTTCACTCTCCTTACAAAGAGGGCTGCAGATAAAATAAGGAGTTTGTAGTTCTCATCGGCACCTTCGCTCATTAAGCAGAACATATCTTTGTTCCGCATTAGTTTAATTTTCACATCCACGCCATTTATGAGCAGCTTTTCTTAAAAAAACAGATCACTATGTAAATGTCCCAGAAGCTCTACTTTATGGCTAACTGCTATAAAAAAAAAAAAAAAAAGCTCTTTCGGTAAAACTGGTATTACGGGGCCCCAAGTCTCTCACTTCGTGGTTTCCGGCTGTGTCTTTATAAAACAGACCACTTGTAAACTGTGTTTTGAGAGGGCCCTCACCATAATTGAGAAGCAGTTCTATGAGGGCTCTGTAAAGGTAACAGACTCATTAGTCTGTTACCTTTACAGAGTCTGTCTCCGAGAGTGACATCCAGCTGGCTAAAAATAGAGGCTATAGGATAGTTCACGAGAGCTACTTTGACCCCTACATCAAGATCGGCCCCATCTTCTTTCACAATTTTACAGGTCAGATAGAGCAATGTGTTGTTCAAATCCAGGTAATCCTCGCCATGTCCGGCTATATAAAAATCTAAAGGGGCTGTTTCTGACAAGGCAGATAATGGCGGAATCTCCACATAAATACTTTTTTCCATGCTGGTTTGTGTGGGGGCAAGTTGAAACAGATCCAATTCTGATTTCAAGCATTCTTCAGACCCCTGATGTACAAAAGCCATAGTGTTTTAGAATATATCTTTTGAGAGTTAATATGTTTGGGCTTCTTTGTTTTAAAAGGTTCAGAAGGCCCCTGTTGATTGGTTCTCTTTCTTTTAACAGCTCTTCTAATAACCACTAATCCTGACCCCTTCTGCCCTGCGTTATTGTTCATTTTATTCAGAACGGCTGTTGTGACATGGCCCATAACATCTTTGGCGATGTTTTTTGTTGCACTTTTCACATGAGGTTTAACAATCTCAAACCCCTTCTCAAAAGAGGTATTGCTTTTCTAAAGAGACTACGAAACACAGCGCCTATTCCCGCCCCGTACATAATCGGAGCGCCGTAATACCCCGAAAGACCGTGACCAGCCTGTGCTGCATAGTAATTTCTGTATGCGCCAGGGTCCCCATAGTCTTTAACCACAACCATTTTAAAAAACGGCTTTCTGGGGTCACAGGTGTAGCTTAAGGATCTCTTTCCCGTAGCGAAGTGAGACGTGTTGAATCTGGTCTGTCTTTATTTCAAATGTTATGGTGCCAATGTGTTGCTTGTTCACAAGGAAATAACAACAAAGTAGCTGCACAAAATGGTCTCCCACCAGCTGGTGCTCTACAATATCTGTGTACAGGTATAGGGTATTAAACCTGCCTGTGATATCTGTTGGAAATAGCGAGCACCTCGTATTCGCTTTAGCTTCTAGCCCCAAAATGGTCGCTAAATCACTCTCTGTGGAAAATACTGCATTGACCTCTGACTTGAATTTGATTATTCGGATATTGGGATCATAAATGATTCGTGGAGGCATGGGTTTAAGGAGACTATTCATGTCATGGTTCATTTGGTCCACAAGATTTCTTACAACAAAGTGATGGTCCATGCTTCCTTCACACATGGTGACAACGTACTTATGGGCTTCTTTAATATTATCCCATGTGTGCGGATACTGTATTTCCACCAGCCCCACTTCCCACGGACCCTGTAGGTCCAAAGGCCTAGCTATTTGTGTGGTGAAATTAGAGCTAGTGTTTTGTGGAAATATTCTCATAGAGGCATTACTAGGCAGCGTTATGTAAAATCCCCCTTCATTCATTTTTTCTTTTTTATGATACAAGGCCTTTTCAAATCAAATGTCTTGAATCTCTGATGCTTTTATCCAACTGTTAAATTTTTCAGGCCACCCTCGCCATTTCACAAAGCACTGCTTAGTGTTTACTAATGAGGACGTTGGAGAGATACCAGTTCCGGAGATGGTTTTCAGGGATGATGAGTCAGATGAACAGAACGAAATCACTGTGAACCTGGAAGATGTAGTAGGCCAGATCGACAAACTAAAGAGTAGCAAATCACCTGGACCGGATGGTCGGCATCCTAGGGTACTGAAGGAACTCAAAAATAAAATTTATGATCTATTAGTTAAAATTTGTAACCTATCATTAAAATCATCCATTGTACCTGAAGACTGGAGGGTGGCCAATGTAACCTCAATATTTAAAAAAGGCTCCAGAGGCGATCCAGGTAACTATAGACCAGTGAGCCTGACTTCGGTGCCGGGAAAAATAGTGGAAACTATTCTCAAGATCAAAATCGTAGAGCATATAGAAAGACATGGTTTAATGGAACACAGTCAACATGGATTTACCCAAGGGAAGTCTTGCCTAACAAATCTGCTTCATTTTTTTGAAGGGGTTAATAAACATGTGGATAAAGGTGAACCGGTAGATATAGTGTATTTGGATTTTCAGAAGGCATTTGACAAAGTCCCTCATGAGAGGCTTCTAAGAAAACTAAAAAGTCATGGGATGGGGGCGATGTTCTTTCGTGGATTACAAACTGGTTAAAAGACAGGAAACAGAAGGTAGGATTAAATGGTCAATTTTCTCAGTGGAAAAGGGTAAACAGTGGAGTGCCTCAGGGATCTGTACTTGGATCGGTGCTTTTCAATATATATATATAAATGATCTGAAAAGGAATACGACGAATGAGGTTATCAAATTTGCAGATGATACAAAATTATTCAGAGTAGTTAAATCACAAGCGGATAGTGATACATTATAGGAAGACCTTGCAAGACTGGAAGATTGGGCATCCAAATGGCAGATGAAATTTAATGTGGACAAGTGCAAGGTGTTGCATATAGGGAAAAATAACCCTTGCTGTACTTACACGATGTTAGGTTCCATATTAGGAGCTACCACCCAGGAAAAAAATCTAGGCATCATAGTGGTTAATACTTTAAGATCGTTGGCTCAGTGTGCTGCAGCAGTCAAAAAAGCAAATAGAATGTTAGGAATTATTAGGAAGGGAATGGTTAATAAAACGGAAAATGTTATAATGCCTCTATATCGCTCCATGGTGAGACCGCACCTGGAATACTGTGTACAATTCTGGTCCCACATCTCAAAAAAGATATAGTTGCGATGGAGAAGGTACAAAGAAGGGCAACCAAAATGATAAATGGGATGGAACAGCTCCCCTATGAGGAAAGACTAAAGAGGTTAGCGCTGTTCAGCTTGGAAAAGTGATGGCTGATGGGGGACATGATAGAGGTCTTTAAAATCATGAGAGGTCTTGAACGAGTAGATGTGAATCGGTTATTTACACTTTCGAATAATAGAAGGACTAGGGGGCATTCCATGAAGTTAGCAAGTAGCACATTTAAGACTAATCAGAGAAACTTCTTTTTCACTCAATGCACAATAAAGCTCTGGAATTTGTTGCCAGAAGATGTGGTTAGTGCAGTTAGTGTAGCTGGGTTCAAAAAAGGTTTGGATAAGTTCTTGGAGGAGAAGTCCATTAACGGCTATTAATCACATTTACTTAGGGAATAGCCACTGCTATTAATTGCATCAGTGGCATGGGATCTTCTTAGTGTTTGGGTAATTGCCAGGTTCTTGTGGCCTGGTTTGGCCTCTGTTGGAAACAGGATGCTGGGCTTGATGGACCCTAGGTCTGACCCAGCATGGCAATTTCTCTGTAATTTAAGTTATTTATTGCTAAGTTATTTTCTGTTATGGGTTTCAATGTAAGCTGCCCTCGAGGCAACAGTTTTATTTCCTTGTAAACCGGTTCTCCATATCTTAAAAGAATATGGGAGAGTATCTGGCTACAAGATAAATATCAACAAGTCTGAGATTTTTTTCTATAGGACCTAAACTGTCTATTCTGCCTTATCTTTTAAAATTTTGTTTGCAAAAGGACAGGTTCAGATACTTGGGGATTGTGATCACTGAACTACATCCCTATATTGGATCAAATCAAGAGTGATATGAAGATGTGGAGCAACCTTTGTAATACATCATCTGGAAGGACCAATATACTCAAAATGAACATGTTGCCTCGTTTGATGTATCTTTTCCAATATGTACCATGTCACATGTCGGAATAGGTCTTGAAAGAGGTGAACGGTCATGGTATCTGGGGTAATAAATCTGCACATATAAAGCTTAGCACCTTCTGGCTTCCTAAATACAAAGGTGGTATGGCCTGACCTAATCTTCAATTGTACTATTGGGCCACAAGATTTGTGCTTTTAAAGGGCTGGCTTAAGTCTTCCCACTCTTTTGAATGCTCACCATTGAAAGATCCTTTACAAGGGAGGAGAGCCAGTTTACCTTATCACCTCCCCTCCTTCTCACCCGCAGACTAGGAGAATAGCACACACTTGTCGCTTTGGAAACAAGCATGCGGTGATATTGGTACAAGTAAAGAGAAATTATCACCACTCTCTCTAATTTGCCATAATCATCTATTTCAATCCATTCTTTCTTTGCCGATCAGGAAAGTTGGGAAGCAAATAGTTTAACATATATTGATCAGCTGTGGTCCTTGGAACAAATTGTCCTTTTTGAGCACCTTGTTCGGCAATATAAAATTCCCAAGACAACCCAGAAGAATTAAAGTGAAAGGATGGACTGTGCACAATACAGGCTTAAAGGTACCACTGCCCAAGTCCATAGAATCTTACATGAACAATGATGATACACTGTCTTGTAGGACTGACAAGCAGAAAAACTACTCCCAAGCAGATGAATCTGGTAGAATCAGTTCTGTGTAACAAAGATCCTAAAATGAGGATGACTGCAGTATTATGTGGAGGCCTTCTTGAACTAAGAGTCGACAGTTCTCACTTAACACTCTTTGATACTGAAGTAGAATATTGAATTACTAACTAGTCTGGATAAAGATAATTGGAGTGTTCTATTGGAAGATGCTCTTTAAGTTTCCATATATTATAAAAGAGCTGATGCTAATGATTAGGCTACTCCAGCGTACATTTTGATTTCCTTTGTTCTTTCATGGTTTTAATTGCATATACAGTCTTTAGTGCGGAGACATATGTTATTATCCCAGGACAAGCAGGATGCTAGTCCTCACATATGGGTGACATCAGTAATGGAGCCCTATGTACGGAAAACTTCTCTCAAAGTTTCTATGAAACTTTTGAATGGCACTGGAGTGCCTACTGAGCATGCCCAGCATGCTATGATATTCCCTGCCACAGGGGTCTCCCTTTAGTCTTCTTTTTTCCGCGAAGCGGTTAGCCTCGCGGTTTGATTGGAGTCTGAGGTGAAAATTCATCTCTAAAAAATTCGGAAAATTTCAATTAATTTTTTGTCCATCGAGGGGTTTTTCCCATTTGTTACCGGCTGGTAACTTTTTTCTCTTTCGATTCCCGGCTGGGAACGATAAATTTCGGGTTCGCCGTCGACGGCTGTCCGGCGCCATGGCCTCCGGGTTCAAGAAATGCCCGAATTGTAATAGAACAATGTCTATTACTGATCCGCATGGTGAGTGTGTTCTTTGCCTCGGCAAGGATCACAACATCCAAGCGTGTTCATTCTGTGCTGAAATGACCACGAAAGGCCGAAAACTGAGGGCTGAAAGGATGGAGCAGCTTTTTTCAGTACAGCTGCTGCCAAGACCGTCGACTTCGGCCCAGTCCTCGCCATCGGCTTCAGTTCGGCAGTTACTACTAAAAAAGAAACTTCCGGCTGCGGGGGACGCTTCCACTCAATCGCCGTCGATTTCATCGAAAGCATCATCGACAGGAAGCGACAAACAGCCTGAGAAGCATCGCCATCGACATCGATGACGGCGGGAGTCGGTGTCCGGAGACACAACCACAGGTACGGCCTCCCCTGCGAAGAAAACCCGGACGGAAGCAGAGGCTCCAAGGCCTACTGATGGGCGATCCCCACCGATATCGGTGCCGGGTTCCGAACCTCCTCAGGGCTCTGAGGAGGAATCGGCATCGCCAACACCGCCTCCCACCACAGCTGCTCTGTTTTCACCAGCTGTGCGTGTGGAACTTGACATACTCATTCGTCAAGCGGTGCAACAGGCTCTACGAGACGCAAGACCGCCATCGATGCCGAGTCCATCTACACTAACGATTCTGGGGTCATCGACGATGCCGCGGGAACCGACATCGATTCCAACCCCGGTGACTTCACCGTTACCTCGTACGCCTCCCCCGATTCCGTCCTCGGTGCCGATGCCCATGCCGGTGCCCTCACCTGGACCGATGCCAACACCGGTTCCTCGGGAGGATGTCCCCATTTTGCATCCAGTTTTTAACAAGCTGGACACACTTCTGGGAATCCTGACAGGGCAACCACCTCAGGATCCACTTCCAGGCCCTTCAGGGGTGCCTAGGCCCCCTAGGCCACATTCACCTGTAGGACCATCAGCACCTTATCCTAAGCCTCAGCAGGAATCAGATGATTCTCATTCAGAATACTCTTCAGAAGAAGATTTATTCTCGGAGCCATCCCCAACTGAGGATCACAGGAAGTCTCCACCAGAGGATCTCTCCTTCACGAACTTTGTTAGGGAAATGGCGGATACCATCCCATTCCCTATACAAACAGAGGTGGATCAAAGACAGAAGACTTTGGAAGTCTTACAGTTCGTAGACCCACCAAAGGAGATGTTAGCAATCCCAGTGCATGAAGTCTTACAGGAACTTCAACAAAGAATCTGGGAGCATCCAAGCTCGGTCTCCCCGGTCAATAAGAGAGCTGAGGCCACTTACTTAGTGCAGCCAACACCGGGATTCCAAAGGCCACAACTGCCCCACCAGTCAGTGGTGGTAGAGTCCGCCCAAAAGAAGGCGAAGAGACAGAAATCCCATGCTTCAGTGCCGCCGGGAAAGGATAGTAGGTTGTTAGACAACCTAGGCAGGAAAGTTTTCCAGGGTTCCATGCTGGTATCCAAGATTACAGCTTACCAGCTATATATGAACCAATACCAAAGAAACCTTTGGAAGCAAGTACAGGAACTTTCTCTGACCTTACCGGATCAATACCAAGAGGCATTTTAAGCGTTGGTACATAAAGGCCTTGACTCGGGGAAACACGAAGTCAGGGCCACTTACGACTGTTTTGAGACAGCAGCAAGGTTGTCCGCATCAGCTATAGCTGCACGAAGATGAGCATGGCTAAAAGCATCAGATCTTCGCCCAGAAGTCCAGGATCATCTTTCTGATCTACCATGCTTGGGAGATAATCTCTTCGGGGATAAAATAAAGGAAGCGGTAGCGACCCTTAAGGATCATTCAGAGACTTTGAAACAATTGTCGTCTCAGCCTCAGGAGTCACAGGCCTCTTCCCGAAAATTTCCGAGAAGAGACACTCGAAGGCCTTATTATCGCCAACGAAGATACTACCCCCCAGCAGGTAGACAGAGGCCTAGCCGTCCAACACAGCGTCAACAGCCTAGGCAAAGGCAGCAGAGGCCTCAGCCGCCTCCACAAACAACGGCCACGTCTGGTTTCTGAACAACACCAGAGAGCAGCAGCATAAATCCGTTCCCCGAAACACCTATAGGAGGCTGCATTCAACATTTTCTCAGCAATTGTGCCTCCATCACCACCGACCAGTGGGTGTTATCCATCACGACCCACGGTTACAGGTTGGATTTCTCAACTATCCCTATGGAGAATCCACCACTTCACTCCCATTCAATAAATCAACACACCATAATTCTTCAAACAGAATTATCCACCCTTCTGAGAATCAGGGCCATAGAACCAGTTCCTGGTCCTCAGAAGGGCAGAGGATTCTACTCCCGATATTTCCTCATTCCAAAGAAAACAGGAGGCCTTCGTCCTATCCTAGACCTCAGAAACCTCAACAAATTTCTCAAGAAAGAAAAATTCAGAATGGTATCCCTAGGCTCCATTCTGCCTCTTCTTCAAAGGGGAGATTGGCTCTGCTCTCTGGATCTTCAAGATGCCTACGCTCACATCCCCATCTACCCTCCGCATCGCCAGTACCTGCGGTTTCAGGTACTAGATCAGCATTTTCAATACAGGGTGCTGCCATTCGGACTAGCATCAGCACCCAGAGTATTCACAAAATGCATGGCTGCAGCAGTGGCACACCTCCACAAGCAAAAGGTGCATGTGTTTCCTTATCTGGACGATTGGCTCATCAGAAGTCATTCAAAAGAAGGTGCCGTCGCGTCCCTCAAGCTCACCATCCAAGTCCTTCATTCCTTGGGATTTCTCATCAATTACCAGAAATCCCATCTGTCACCAACTCATCTACTACAGTTTATAGGTGCAGAGCTAAACACTACGCTAGCGACCGCTTTTCTACCAAAAGACCGTGCTCAGACACTTGTCCTCTTAACTCACCAGCTCCGCAACCGATTCAAGGTGACGGCTCACCAGTGCCTCATACTTCTAGGACACATGGCTTCCACGGTTCATGTAACTCCGATGGCCAGACTAACCATGCGACTTCTACAATGGACACTCAAAACACAGTGGATACAAGCCACTCAACCAATGTCCACTCCTGTTTATATCACACCAGAGCTAAAAGCCGCACTACTCTGGTGGACGCTAATGCCCAACCTGCTCAAAGGTCTACCTTTTCAGCAGCCAGTACCACAAGTGACGTTGACTACAGATGCATCCACCTTAGGTTGGGGAGCACATATTGGTCATCTAAAGACACAGGGCAAGTGGACACGACTCGAAGCTACTTTTCAGATAAACTTCCTAGAGCTTCGAGCTATACGTTATGCGCTGCATGCATTCAAAGACTGCCTATCACACAAGACTGTCTTAATCCAGACGGACAACACAGTAGCAATGTGGTACATCAACAAACAAGGAGGGACAGGTTCATACCTCCTTTGTCAAGAAGCAGCACAAATCTGGGACTGGGCCCTGACACATGCAATTCTTTTACGGGCCACCTACCTAGCAGGCATCCACAACACAGTAGCGGATCGCCTCAGTCGTCAGTTCCAACCGCACGAATGGTCCTTGGATCCATCAGTAGCATCCAAGATCTTCCAGCGCTGGGGACAACCGACAATAGATCTCTTTGCATCCCAGCTCAACTACAAGGTGAACAATTACTGCTCTCTGCTCCGACAGCTGAACAGCCAACCAAGGGACGCGTTTGCTCGCCATTGGAGCTCAGGCCTGTTATACGCGTATCCTCCGATACCGCTCATAACCAAGACTCTAGTGAAGCTAAATCAGGACAAGGGGACTATGATACTCATAGCCCCATATTGGCCTCGACAAGTATGGTTCCCCACACTACTAGATCTATCAGTCAGGGATCCAATTCGCCTGGGAGTAGCTCCCAATCTCATAACTCAGGAACAGGGTCAGTTGCGCCATCCCAACCTTCAATCCCTGTCCCTGACAGCATGGATGTTGAAAGCTTAATATTACAGCAATTCAACCTTCCATCCGCTATATCTCAAGTACTTATAGCTGCACGTAAACCTTCCACTAGAAAGAATTATTCCTACAAATGGAAACGGTTTACGCTGTGGTGCACTCAAAAAGATTTAGATCCTTTCACTTGCCCCACTACATCACTACTAGATTACCTTTACCATCTTTCAGACTCTGGTCTTAAGACATCATCGGTACGGGTACACTTAAGTGCAATCTCAGCTTACCATAATAAGCTGGACGATGCTCCTATCTCTACACAGCCTCTCGTCAGTAAATTCATGAGAGGCCTAACTCACATTAAACCTCCAATTCATTCCCCGAGTATACAATGGGATCTGAATGTAGTACTCACTAGACTTATGCGTTCTCCCTTTGAACCCATAAGTACCTGTGACCTTAAATACCTTACTTGGAAAACGGTATTTCTCATAGCCGTCACTTCAGCCAGAAGGGTCAGTGAATTGCAAGCACTAGTCACCTACGAGCCTTTTACAAAGTTCTTACATGACAGAGTAGTCCTCCGGACGCATCCAAAGTTCCTTCCTAAGATTGTTACGGAATTTCACTTAAATCAATCAATAGTTTTACCTACATTCTTTCCTAGGCCTCATTCCCATCAAGGTGAAAGAGCCCTACATACCTTGGACTGTAAGCGTGCGCTCTCCTTCTATTTAAACCGCACTACAGCCCAAAGAAAATCCAGTCAACTGTTTGTATCCTATGATCCAAACAAGCCAGGTAAAGCAGTGGGTAAGCATACTCTGTCAAACTGGCTAGCAGATTGCATACAATTTTGTTATGAAAAAGCGGGCCTTACTCTTCAAGGGCGAGTAAAAGCACACTCAGTCAGAGCGATGTCAACTTCAGTAGCACACCTTCGCTCTGTACCTATTCTGGACATTTGTAAAGCAGCAACATGGAGTTCTCTTCACACCTTTGCAGCTCACTACTGCTTAGACAAAGAGGGAAGACAAGATTCAGCCTATGGACAATCCGTCTTAAAGAACTTGTTTCCAGTGTAATCCCAACTCCTTCTACATCCAACCTGCTGTGATTTCGACTGATTCATTTCAATAACAATACCTTACGGTCATTTCAGCACAAAATGAATCAGCCTTAGCTTGCTAATCACCCATATGTGAGGACTAGCATCCTGCTTGTCCTGGGATAAAGCAAAATTGCTTACCTTGTAATAGGTGTTATCCCAGGACAGCAGGATGTAGTCCTCACGAAACCCACCCGCCACCCCGCGGAGTTGGGTCAGATACGTTTATTATTTTATTTTTGGCTAACGCTATTGCTACAAACCAAGACTAAAGGGAGACCCCTGTGGCAGGGAATATCATAGCATGCTGGGCATGCTCAGTAAGCACTCCAGTGCCATTCAAAAGTTTCATAGAAACTTTGAGAGAAGTTTTCCGTACATAGGGCTCCATTACTGATGTCACCCATATGTGAGGACTACATCCTGCTGTCCTGGGATAACACCTATTACAAGGTAAGCAATTTTGCTTTTAAGAGGGTCCCATCTGTATATATGGTGACTTGTCCTTTTGTTCATAACTTTTGGTCAGATGTATTTCATGAGACTTTTAAGATATTGAGTGCTCCCTCTCCTGAACTGGCCTTGTTGGGGTGGTAGGGTGTTCACTCACTTGCTGACCCAATAAAAAAGTATATTTCTAAAATGTTACTTGCAGCTAGATTCACTATTTCACAGTTCTGGAAGCAGGCACCCACCTTGGTGGTGGTCCAACCTTTTGAAATATATATTGATGCATTCTGCACAAAACCTATGACTATTTGGGGAAAATTCTTGGATTTTTACTCTTTGTTTTACTAGTCCCTCATTCTTGCTAAGTGTATTTCTATAGCCCAAGCTTAACAACTTTGGAGGTGATGTGTAGGAGTTCATATTATTTCTTTGCCTTTATCACTATAAATAAATTTTTTAAAAGCCTTTGTATGATGTACTACTTTTGTCAATGTAACATGTTAAAAAAAAAAAAGCCAGTGACGTGTTTGCTCTTATTTTCTTCTGAAGGTTTCTATCATATTGCGTTTCACTTAGTTACTTTCAGGTTGCCAGTCAAGAAAAACAAAATCAATGTCTTTCTGCAGGCATTTGTGATTGTAAAATACCTCCACAAAGAAAAATGCAAATACTTGAAAGATCAGTAACAAAATGTAAACAGAATCAAGATTGAAAGACTGGTAAATCATGTCACCGACTCATAACCGATCAAGAAAAGTTGTGTAGAAAGGGGTTTCAGCAAGCCAGTAATACTATCTGACTAATATACAGCCGACGGCAATCCTCTCTATCATTAACTCCAAGCTTGTATTTTTAAGAGGGATTTTTTGATATGCTGGTGCAAACACACATGCTACTCCTAATATGTCAATCAAATTCTAGTGGTTATAACTCCAAGCCAGGAAATGGCCCACATAGTCCCCAAACAATTCACATAAGTCTCCCAGAAATTGTCTACAAATCCCAATATCCCAAAACTAGTCAACAAAACCAGTCCTTTCAAAGGAAATCATAATCAGGCATGGCTTAACCACACCATTCCTGTTTAAAGGATCACTAAGAGCAGGCCAGCCTGTGCAAAAGCAAATTATTTCCAGAAACGGGTTTTCCTTCGGAGAGAGACATTCTAGTTTCTCAGGCAATGGTTGTAAAAGACTGCAGAATCACAGGTCTAAAAGCAAGCTTAAAAGCACATACAGGAAGTAATTTTACAAGCAGTTACACTTGTAAATGTAACATACTATTGTTGCAATTGTAAAAAGCCATTATGTGCGTAAAGTGCACTTACACGTTAATATTCTATGAACAATTCAGTGACATTGTAGCAATTTTCAAAAGCCCACTTACACGGCAACAGCACATTTACACATGTAAAACCCAATTTTAAGCATGTAAATACTTTCTAATATCAGACCTTTAGGGTTTTTTTGTGGGAGATTGTTGAAAATCCTTTTGTTGAAATGAAAGAGAAGTACATTGGATCTGCTGCTATCAGGAATCAAGTATATTTACTGTCAGCTTGTACAGTGTGTAGCATTAAGATTTCAGTCCTTTAAATATGCCCTGTATTTTTGGCTATAATAAATACAATACATTTTAGGAATACTGTAAAATATTGCATTTAATTTAACATTCTTTCTTTTTATAGGGTTAAAGAACTGAAGAAAGGAATGAAATTCTCCACCGCAGTTGCAAGCCGAGGCCGATCTGTTGGAAGTTCCTCTCCAAAGCGTATCCAAACCCCAACCTCTGGGCACCTTGGGGAAAAGAGCTCTCCAAAGAAAGTAAAATTGGGACTTAACCCTTCATCACCTGCTTCTGGAAAACTTAAGGCATTCCCATCAGTGTTCCATCCAAGTAATGTCCCCCTTTCCTCCACACCAAAACTAGTCAACAAAAACAATCCTTTCAAAGGAAATCATAATCAGGCATGGCTTAACCACACCACTCCTGTTAAAGGATTACTAAGAGCAGGCCAGACTGGCAAGAAGAAAAATGAAGATCCTACTTTACGGGCAGGAAAGGATCTTGCAATGAAAGGGATTGTTAGTGAACTGGCTGCTGCCTCACAATCCAGTGAGAGAAGCCAAGGAAATAACCTGATCTGTGATGAGCAGCCCCTTAAAGGCCAGAGAGTACAAGTTGTGCAGCCTGTGCAAAAGCAAATTATTTCCAGAGATGGGTTTTCCTTTGGAGAGAAACATTCTAATTTCTCAGGCAATGGTGCTGAAAGCAGAACTCCCCTTCTTAGACAAAGTTGTGAACCATGGACCAACACTCTTCCATATCAGAAGGAAAGAGAGCAGCACTTGCGCTTCTACCACCAGCAGTTTCAGAAGCCACCAATTTTACATCAAAAACTAAAATATCAGCATCTGGAAAGATTTTTAGCCCAATACAGGCCACAAGAAATCAACCTTAAACATGATAATGGTCTCAAAGATCCCACATCTCCACAATATGAAGATGGAACTCAATTTGAAGAGCTAGATGATAGTGATTTTAGTGAAGATTCTTTTTCATACTTATCCAACCAAAGGAGAAAGGAAAGACAAGACACGAAAAATGAAAGTAACCAGCATTCATTTTTTCTTCATCAGAGACAGCCAGACACAGAGGTGGGGCAGAAAGTAAAAAATGAACAAAATTTGCTATTTAAATATGAAGCACAGGCACAACAGCACAGCATATGTGAGAACTTGTATACTGGAGATTCAACATTTCCCAGAATGAAGGAATCCATTCCTGAAGATGACTGTAATAAAAATCAGTCTGACTGGAATACAAAAGATAATTTAACAATTTATGATTCCTCTCGGAGCAACAATACAGCTGAAAAACCTTATCCTTCTCAGGGAGATGTTACATATAATTGGAAGAATATCCTTGAGACATCACACAATCTCAAGAATAAATGTCCGGTTCATCCAAATATCAACCCATCCCTTGAATCGCATAATTTGTCTCTTTCCAATATACTAGATTCTGGGGTTGCTAAACCCAAGGAGAATACCAGTATCCCTTTTGGTTCTGGGGAAGAGAATATAGAAGATAGCTGGACTTCATCAGAAAGAAATGAGCAAAAGGAAAATGTAAGGAGTGAAACTGGCCACCATGCACCTTTAAATACATCCTCAGATTCTGTTTCTGGATTGATGGCCCCTCTAAGTATGTCTCTTCTGGACAGTGAAAAAACTGCAACTTTTCAGGATGTCTCCTTAAACGAAATACAAAACCCAGTTCATCTAATAGAACTCCTAAACAATGTGAGAGTTTCATATGCTGGTAAAGCATGTGATGTGGAGTCTCAGGAAAATATAACAATTTCAGCAGACAGTATGTCAAAGTTTGTTGAACAAATACTGAGGTATGACGGGGCATCCAAGTTACAGAGTTCTCCTCAAACTGAGAAAGGCCATTTTTCCCTAGTATATGATAAATCAAAGTCTTTAGATAGTCCTGTGTGTTTATTGCCATCCTCTACCCATCAAGGTTCTGTCAATGAGAAATCTGTGCTGCCCAAGTCCATTGAATCTTACATGAACAATGATAATGCACTATCTTTTAGGACTGACAAGCAGAAAAACTATGAAAGCAGTACGCAGTATGATGCTGACACCGAAGACAGTGCTGTTGGGATATGTCTGCTGAGCGTCCTGGAAAAATGTCCCAATTTTGCTGGTAAAGAGATGGCATTAACCCAAGAAGTTCAGGAACTTGGTGTTACTGCATCTCTCATTGGTGGTGAGAATGGCAGGGTTGGTCTTTCTAATGCATGCTCTTCCTCTTCACTATCAGTTCTGAGAAGTACAAGCAATATGCAATGTAAAAATGACCCCAAAGAAAGTAATGGACTGGAACTTATATTTGGCTCTAGCCAGGAGTTGAATGATTTTGAAGACTCATTCAAGTTGTCTTTCCATGATGGTGAAATGGGGATCTTGAAGCATAAGTTGATTCCAAGTATTTTGACTCACAAAAGTTTGATCCAAGAGGAACAAGATTCAGGATCACTTGACAAAGGGATTAATTATTCAGCAATTCAGAGCACTTCTAAAATCTTGGCTTCTACTAGCAGCCAGACAAGTGTATCAGAAATTCCAAACTGGCATGAAGGGACCCTTGAAAAAGTACAGTAAGTTTGTGTTTATCCCTCGATCACATGATATGTGTAACATGAGGCTTGCTAGAACATGGGCAAAGAAGTTCCTTCTTGTAGGAGAAAAGAATTACTTAAAGCCCCTCTGATGAAGAAAGCATTTCTCTCAGTAACCTTTTCCACAGATTCCAAAGACATATAGATAGTTGTGTTCCAAAGGACTGGAAATTTATGCAGAAGCAGCAAAGCTGCTATTTATATCTATTTAAGGCCAGTTGCATTAAACAGAAATCTCACTCCTGTTCCCTGATCCTCTGCATTAGAGGGGAAAACACTCCTCAGAGTCACCATTACTTGTTGTAACTGACTCCAATACAGTAGGAATAACTTCTTCCCATAGGGACATGAATAAGGTTTGATCTGGTATGAAGCTTGCCAAGTGTAATCTACTCAATGTGGTCTAGGATACTCATGAGTTAGTTGTAATGCTTTTACAAGTAAAATGGTTAGTATTTGCCAGGCATCATGAATGCAAAGGGAATCCATCGCTCCTTCATTTCTCTTTCCTGGGAAAGACTTGAACTCTCTAGACCAGTAGCTCCCAAACCTGTCTTAGGGGACCTACAGCCAGTCAGGTTTACAGAATATCTCCATTACATGCAGATTTATCTCAACCATATTAATTATGGATATTCTAAAAACCTGACTACCTGGGGGTTCTCAAGAACAGGTTTAGGAGTCACTGGTCTAGACTCCTCATAGTTCCTATATATCCCTGCCTGAAGAGTAAAATAAAGTGAATCCAGAGGGGAGAACTGGAATGTACCTCTCCCAGATTTTGGGAATGGATTTGTATTAAGCAAGCTTCTAAAGATTTTATAATGTTCACAACTTCCAATGTATTTATTCTACTATCTAAAATCTGAGTCTTCTACATTTATATTTGGGAGGACTGAAAGACAAAATTTCACCATTCTGTGAATACAGCTCTTTTAGAAATATGGCGGACCTCCCCCTAATCTGAGTTTAGCAGCAACATTGATGTTTTTTTAAAATTATGTCTACTGTATGTGTTTTCAGATTGACAAATTTCAAAGCTTAATTTTTTTTTTTACTTATTAACTGTGTTTTTCAAGACAAACACTTGCTCTTAACTTGACAGTTCAGTGGTATTCATTCTCAGCCCTCGAGAGCTGCAACCTGGTGAGGTTTTCAGGATATCCCTAATTAATATGCATGAGATAAAATGCATGCATAATCATTAGGGATATCCTGAAAACCCAGCCTGTTTGCTCTTAAAGACTGGGAGTGACTATCACTGTGGTAAGTGGTAGTTGGTGGAGGAGTGGTCTAGTGCAGGGTAGGGACCTGCAAACATGACTGGTTTTCAGGATATCCAAAATGAATGTGCATGAGATAGATTTGCATACAATAGAAGTAGTGCATGCAAATATCTCATGCATATTCACTTTGGATAAACTGAAAACCAAACCTGTTTGCAGCACTCAAGAGCCTAAGTTACCTACCCCTGGTCTATTGCAGTGGTCTTCAACCCATAGTAACATAACATAGTATTGTCGGCAGAAAAAGACCAAATGGTCCATCCAGTCTGCCCAGCAAGCTTCCCATGGCAGTAACTGCTGCTCTATTCAGGTTACCCCCATGCCATATGTTAAGAATAGTATACTTATAAGCAAGACCAAGCAACTGTCAAACCCATAACAAAATTTCAACATTTTTACACGGTGAACAGCCTTCCTGATAATTCTGACAATGCTGTTTGAATGCTCTTTGCTTTTGGACTTGGTTGCAGAAGCTTTATCCCCAATGTCAGCATATCAGAACCAAGACTGTAAAAGTCGGGACCCAGTGTTGACTGTCTTCAGAATTCAATACCCTTTTTTCCCTGCCCTGCTGTCAAAGCAGAGAGCGATGTTGCAATAATATCTAAATCATCCAAGCTAATTGGTTAAGGATCGTAATCCCCCCATACCTTCTAGTTAAGGTATGGGGGGATTACTAACTGCTTTTCCATGCAGGTTACCCCCATGCACCCTTTTCTTCATTTTCATCCTCAAGCTTTTAGAGATCTACAGTGTTTATCCCATGCCCTTTAGATTTTTTTTATTGTTTTCTTCCTTGCCACCTCTTCCGGCAGGGCATTCCAAGCATCCACCACCCTCGCTATGAAAACATATTTCCTGATTTTGGTTCCGAGTCTCTTGGCCCCCCCCCCCCCCCCCCCCCCTGGAATTTAATTTAGAGACCCCTAGTTCTACTGTTTCTTTTCCAATGGAAAAGGGTCAAAGTTTGTACCTCGTTAAATCCTTTTAGGTATCTGAAGGTCTTTATCATATGCCCCCTGCATCTCCTCTCTTCCAGGTTGTACATATTCACACCCTTCAGCCTCTCCTCATAAACAACATTTTGGTAACCCTTCTTTGAACCACCTTTATCCTGTGTCTATCTTTTTAAAGAAACAGACTCCAGTACTGAACACAGTACTCCAGGTGACGCTTGACCGGGGACCTGTACAAGGGCAACACTACCTCCGTTTTTTTTGTTTGTTTGTTTTTGTGTTTACATCCCAGCATTCTTCAGCTATCGACTTGACACATTGCCTCATTACGTTTAGATTGGCAGATACTATTGACACAGGGGGATGAGCCCCTTAGGTCTCACACAGCATCTAAAATCTCATTACTTGTGGTTAAGGATAGGGAGGCAAAAACAGTAACCTCTGACCTCCTGGAATTCAGTCCCAGTCTTAGACATATGAAGTTATCAAAGGATGGGGTACATGCTTATCTCTCACATTCCATGCCAGCTGGAACAACTGTAATCTTTCCAAGGTCATATTTTACTTCAGAGACAAGATTTGGTAGCCAGCCCAGATTTAGTAAGCAGTCCAGAACTGGTGGAAAGCCCAGTTCTGGCAAAGCTCCCAGAACTTATGATCAGGTTGAGTTCATTAATGGCAATTGAAGTTAAAATTTAAAAAATGTGAAAATTAGTCTTTTAAAAGTGAATTAGCTTATAGTTCACAGACCAGTGCTTACAGTATTTATTCATTAGAAGCTTTTTATTATAAATAAATATGGAAGTTATAAATAAATAAAAATAAGATTTCTTTTTATATAGCAATAAGCTTTTCCATTTAGCACATAATATAGTTGAATGGCAAAGCAGAGCTAGGCATTCAGTCAGCCAACTAAGCATGTATGACGTAAGATATTGTGTTTATATTCTATGTATTTGAGAACATAAGAACTTGCCATGCTGGGTCAGACCAAGGGTCCATCAAGCCCAGCATCCTGTTTCCAACAGAGGCCAAAACCAGGCCTCAAGAACATAAATCCTCTGAGAAATTTACTATCCATGTATCAGCATATTAAGACTATGTGCTCCTTGGTAAAGAATACTCTTATTCACTAGAGCTTCAGTAGCTAACTCTTTGAAAACTTACTCAATTACTATGTATTAAGGTCATGTGTTTCTTGGAGGCTAGATTATAAATTGTCAGCAAATGAATATTATAAATATTTCTCTGTCTGATTTACTAAGTTGCTCTGTTCTCATAAATTATTTATTGTTCTTGAACTAATACATTATCTCTAAGGAGCAATGATGTGTTAAACTTATATGACATAGGGATCTAAGGAGAGGGAGTAACCTATAAGGGAACTCCTTATTAACAATTCCCATATTTAGGTATACCTAACAGAGTATCTAACCCAAGACATTATCATCTCAAGGTCTCTTTCCCAATACTTACACATTAGTCTTTCACCCCCATCACATACAGTTCTTTTGGATTACCGCACCCCAGATGCACAACTCTGCAATTCTTGGCATGGAATCCCAGCTGCCAAATCTTTGACCATTCCCAAGCTTTTATAAATCACTTTTCATTCTCTTTACTCCTTCAGATGTGTCCATTCTATTGCAGATCTTAGTATCATCTGTAAATAGACAAACTTTACCTTCTGTCCCTTCTGTAATGTCGCTCACAAAGATATTGAATAGAACCAGTTCTTTCTTCAGAGTAGGTTCCATTTACCTTTACATACTGTCTCCTGTCAGTCAACCAGTTTGCAGTCCATGCCACTACCTTGGTGCCTATTCCCAAGCTTCTCATTTTGTTCTCTAATCTCCCATATGGGATCGTATCAAAAACTTTGCTGAAGGCCAAGTAAATCACATCTAGTACTCTTCCTCGATCCAATTCTCTAGTCACAGAATCAAATCAATCAGATTTGTCTGACAGGGTCTTCTCCTGGTAAATCCATGCTGCCTCGAAGTCCAGAATCCTACTGGATTTTAGATAGTTCACTATCCTTTCCTTCAATAGAGTCTCTATTAATTTTCCCACCTCGCGGTAAGGCTAACTGGTCCGTAGTTTCCAGCTTCCTCTCTGCTCTCACTCTTGTGAAGTGGGACCACCACTGCTCTTCTCTAATCTTGCAGCACCACTCCCATTTCCAGGGATCTATTGAACAGGCAGACTGGCCACCACATCTTTGAGCTCCCTCAGTCTCCGGGGATGTACCGCATCCGGCCCCATGGCTTTGTCCACTTTCTTTTCCTAGCTCTTCCCATACATAAGAAAATAAGATATGCCATAATGGATCAGACCAAGGGACCATCAAGCCCAGTATCCTATTTCCAGCAGTGGCCAATCCAAATCACAAGTACCTGGCTAGTACCCAAACATTAAATAGATCCCAAGCTACTAATTCTGGTAACAAGCAGTGGCTATTCCTTATTGATTAATAGCAGTTTATGGACTTCTCCAGGAACTTATCCAAACCTTTTTTAAACCCAGCTACACTAACTACCTTAATCACATCTTCTGGCAATGAATTCCAGAGCATAATTGTGCATTGAGTGAAAAATAATTTTCTCTGATTTGTTTTAAATGTGCTACTTGCTAATTTCATGAAGTGCCCCTAGTCCTTCTATAATCTGAAAGAGTAAAAACCAATTCACATTTATCCATTCAAGTCCTTTCATGACCACACCTTGAATATTGTGTGGAATTCTGGTCACCACATCTGAAAAAAGATATAGTTGCACTGGAGAAAGTACAGAGAAGGGCGACCAAAATGATATTATATCCCCTCTATCATATCCTCTCTCAGCCGTCTCTTCTCCAAGCTGAACAGCCCTAACTTCTTCAACCTTTTCTCATAGAGGGGCCGTTCCATGCCCTTTATCATTTTGGTTGCCCATCTCTGTACTTTCTCCAGTGCAACTATATCTTTTTTGAGATGTGGCGACCAGAATTGCACACAGTATTCAAGTTGTGGTCTCACCATGGAGCGATACAAAAGCATTATGACATATACCATTTTATTTGCCAATCCCTTCCTAATAATTCCTAACATTATTTTTTTTGACTGCCACAGTACATTGAGCTGATGATTTCAATGAATGCCTAAATCTCTTTCCTGGGTGGTAGCTCCTAATAAGGAACCTAACATTGTGTAATTACAGCAAGGGTTATTTTTCCCTATATGCATCACCTTGCACTTGTCTACATTAAATTTCATCTGCCATATGCACGCCCGATCTTCCAGTCTCACAAGGTCCTCTTCCAATTTATCACAACCCGCTTGTGATTTAACTGTGCTGAATAATTTTGTGTCATCTGCAAATCTGATCACCCCACTCCTCATATCCCTTTCCAAATCATTTATAAATATATTAAAAAGGACCGGTCCAAGTACAGATCCCTGAGGCACTCCACTGTTTACCTTTTTCCACTGTGAAAATAGACCATTTAATTCTATTCTCTGTTTCCTGTCTTTTAACCAGTTTGCAATCCATGAAAACATCGCCTCCTATCCCATGACTTTTTAGTATTCTTAACAGTCTCTCATGAGGGACTTTGTCAAATGCCTTCTGAAGTTCCAAATACACCACATATACCAGTTCACCTTTATCCATGTGTTTTATTCACCCCCTTCAAAAAAATGTAGCAGATTTGTGAGGCAAGACTTCCCTTGGGTAAATCTATTCTGGCTGCGTCCCATCAAATCATGTCTAACTAAATGTTCTGTGATTTTATTCTTCATAAGTTTCCATGATTTTTCATGGCACTGAAGTCAGGTTCCCTTTTCTATAGTTTCCCATATCACCTCTGGAGCCCTTTTTAAATATCAGGGTTACATTGGCCACCTTCCAGTCTTCAGCTACAACTGATGATTTTAATGATAGGTTATTAATTACTTGTAATAGTCCTGAAATTTCATTTTTTAGTTCTTTCAGAACCCTGGGGTGTATACTATCCAGTCCAGGTGATTTACTACTCTTCATTTTGTCAGTTTGGCCTTCTACATCTTCCAGGTTCACCATGATTTGGTTCAGTTCATCAGAATTGTCGCCCTTGAAAACTGTCTCCAGAATGGGTATTTCCCAACATCCTCATCTGTAAACACCGAAGCAAAGAATTCAATTAGTATTTCTGTGATGGCTTTATCTTCCCTGAGTGCCCCTTTAACTCTTCATGGAGTGTCCAACTGATTTCCTTGCAGTCTTCCTGCTTTGTATATATTTAAAAATGTTTATATTATGAGTTTTTGCCTGTATGGCCAACTTCTTTTCAAATTCTCTCTTAGCCTGTCTTATCAATGTTTTACATTTAACTTGCCAATGCTTATGCTTTTTCCTATTTTCTTCAGATGGATCCTTCTTCCAATTTTTTAAGGAATATCTTTTAGCTAAAATAGCCTCTTTCACCTCACCTTTTAACCATGCCAGCAATTATTTGACCTTCTTTCACCTTTCTTAATATGTGGAATACGTCTGGACTGCACTTCTATGATGGTATTTTTTAACAATGCCAACATCAAACTTTTAGCTTGTCCAGTGATCAATGAATTGTCTATGTTGCAAAGATACCTTGTATCAAAAATATAATCATTCGCCACCGAATCACCCCGGGACGCGCGTAAGTCCCGGGGCTTGCATGGAGAGGCGTGCCGGGGGGGCGTGGCGGTCGTGACCCGGCGTTTCGGGGGCATGGCGTGGGTGACGCGATGTTTCGGGTGTGGCGCCGCGGGCGTGGTTTCGGCCTGGGGGTGTGGCCGCGCCCTCCGGAACAACCCGCGGGTCGGGTGATGGCGCGCGCGCAGACTTACATCTGCCTCCGGCAGGCGTAAATCTGGCGATAAAAGTAGGGGGGGTTTAGATAGGGCCGGGGGGGTGGTTTAAGTAGGGGAAGTGAGGGGAGGGCGAAAGAAAGTTCCCTCCGAGGCCGCTCCGATTTCGGAGCGGCCTCGGAGGGAACGTAGGCAGGCTGCACGGCTCGGCGCGCGCAGGCTGCCCAAAATCGGCAGCCTTGCGCGCGCCGATCCCGGATTTTAATGGCTACGCGCGTATCTATTGAAATCCCGCGTACGCGCTCGCACAAAATTATAAAATCTACCCCTCAGTAAACAAAAGGATGGACTCCACGTACTTGGTTCAAGCCACACCTGGCTATCAAAAATCACAGCTACCCCACAATTCGGTAGTTGTGGAATCTGCACAGAAAAAGGCTAAAAGGACAAGAGTTCACTCAACCAATCCTCCTAGAAAGGACAACAGGTTCTTAGATTCTCTAGGCCGCAAGGTATTTCAGGGTGCAATGCTCAATTCTAGGATCTCATCCTATCAATTGTATATCACCCAATACCAGAGAAACCTCTGGAAGCAAATGGAAGAATTTATACCATCTCTTCCACAAGAATATAGAGAACCTGCACAAAACATCATAAATAAAGCTTTTGAAGCTGGTAAACACGAAGTAAGAGCTGCATACGATTCTTTCGAGACAGCTTCAAGGGTGGCAGCCTCAGGCATTAGTGCCAAAAGGTGGGCCTGGCTTAAGGCCTCAGACCTTAGGCCAGAGGTCCAAGATAAATTGGTGGATCTCCCCTGTACAGGGGACAATTTATTCGGTACAAAGGTACAAGAAGCGGTGTCTCAGTTGAAAGAACATAATGAGATCTTACAACAACTTTCCTCCCTTCCCCAGGACCCCACTACACATGCCACCCGTAGACCTCAAAGGAGAGACATGAGACGACCCTATTACCATCAAAAAAGATATTATCCTCCTGCGTCTAGGCCCAGGCAATCAGAACCCAACAAAGAACATAATCACGTCAGCAAAGGACAACTAGGCCCCAACCTGCTACTCAGACAGGACCTGCGGCTGGCTTTTGAAAATCATTCCAGGGAACTCAGCCTCTCCACAAATCCTCAGCCAGAACTCCCCGTAGGAGGCAGATTATCCAAATTTTACCACAATTGGGTTGCAATAACAACGGATCAATGGGTTCTGTCCATAATATCTCGAGGATACCAACTCAATTTTCTCTCAATTCCCACAGAATTTCCACCGACTCAGGTTCATCTCAACAAACATCACATGTTTCAGTTACAAATAGAATTGTCCACCCTTCTGAAATCCGGGGCTGTAGAACCGGTGCCCCGGTCTCAGCAGGGCAGAGGGTTCTACTCCCGTTATTTCCTCATTCCAAAGAAAATCGGGGGCCTACATCCCATCCTCGATCTCAGAAATCTCAACAGATTTCTCAAGAAAGAAAAGTTCAGGATGGTATCCCTAGGCACCATGCTTCCACTTCTTCAAAAGGGGGATTGGCTTTGTTCTCTGGATCTCCAAGACGCTTATGCTCACATTCCAATATTCCCTCCTCATCGCAAGTACCTGCGCTTCATGGTGGGTCATCAACATTTCCAATACAGAGTTCTGCCATTCGGACTTGCCTCTGCTCCCAGAGCATTCACAAAATGTCTGGCAGTAGTAGCAGCACACTTGCACAAGCAAAGTGTCCATGTGTTTCCATACTTAGACGACTGGCTCATCAGAAGTCAATCTCTACAAGGAGCTCTAACTTCTCTCAATCAAACAATTACGGTTCTCCATTTGATGGGTTTTCTCATCAACTATCAAAAATCTCATCTTACTCCATCTCATCTCCTCAATTCATAGGAGCAGAATTGAACACCATCCTCGCAAAGGCCTTTCTACCCAAAGATCGAGCAGAAACACTATCCCTATTCGCAAACTCAATTCATTCAAACAAACAAGCAACAGCTCATCAGTTTCTAACTTTACTAGGCCACATGGCCTCCACAGTGCATGTCACTCCTACGGCAAGACTAGCCATGCGAGTAACTCAATGGACTTTAAGATCACAATGGATCCAAGCCATTCAACCACTGCATGCTTCATAAGAACATAAGAAAATGCCATACTGGGTCAGACCAAGGGTCCATCAAGCCCAGCATCCTGTTTCCAACAGTGGCCAATCCAGGCCATAAGAACCTGGCAAGTACCCAAAAACTAAGTCTATTCCATGTTACCATTGCTAATGGCAATTGCTATTCTCTAAATGAACTTAATAGCAGGTAATGAACTTCTCCTCCAAGAACTTATCCAATCGTTTTTTAAACACAGCTATACTAACTGCACTAACCACATCCTCTGGCAACAAATTCCAGAGTTTAATTGTGCGTTGAGTAAAAAAGAACTTTCTCCGATTAGTTTTAAATGTGCCCCATGCTAACTTCATGGAGTGCCCCCTAGTCTTTCTATTATCCAAAAGAGTAAATAATCGATTCACATATACCCGTTCTAGACCTCTCATAATTTTAAACATCTCTATCATATCCCCCCTCAGCCGTCTCTTCTCCAAGCTGAAAAGTCCTAACCTCTTTAGTCTTTCCTCATAGGGGAGCTGTTCTATTCCCCTTATCATTTTGGTAGCCCTTCTCTGTACCTTCTCCTTCGCAATTATATCTTTTTTGAGATGTGGCGAGCAGAATTGTACACAGTATTCAAGGTGCGGTCTCACCATGGAGCGATACAGAGGCATTATGACATTTTCCGTTTTATTCATCATTCCCTTTCTAATAATTCCCAACATTCTGTTTGCTTTTTTGACTGCCGCAGCACACTGAACCGACGATTTCAATGTGTTATCCACTATGACGCCTAGATCTCTTTCTTGGGTTGTAGCACCTAATATGGAACCCAACATTGTGTAATTATAGCATGGGTTATTTTTCCCTATATGCATCACCTTTCTCTTATCCACATTAAATTTAATCTGCCATTTGGATGCCCAATTTTCCAGACTCACAAGGTCTTCCTGCAATTTATCACAATCTGCTTGTGATTTAACTACTCTGAACAATTTTGTGTCATCTGCAAATTTGATTATCTCACTCGTCGTATTTCTTTCTTCAATTCAAGTAACCCACCAGCTACTTTCCTCTCTACTTTGGTGGGCAAACAAGGACAATTTGCGCAAGGGCCTACCCTTCCAACAACCAGTCCCACAGATAACGTTAACTACAGATGCATCCACCTTGGGTTGGGGAGCTCACATAGACACTCTCCAAACTCAGGGGACTTGGACAAAACTTGAAGCAACATTTCAAATCAATTTCCTGGAGCTTCGAGCTATACGCTATGTGCTGCATGCGTTCAAAGACTGCCTTTCACACAAGACTGTTCTCATCCAAACGGACAACACAGTAGCCATGTGGTACATCAACAAACAGGGAGGTACGGGCTCGTATCTCCTTTGTCAAGAAGCTGCACAGATTTGGGGCTGGGCCCTCAACTACTCAATGTTTCTCCGGGCCACTTGCCTGGCAGGCATTCACAACGTAGTGGCAGATCGACTCAGTCGCCAGTTCCAACCACACAAATGGTCCCTGGATCCCTTAGTAGCGACCAGGATATTTCAACGTTGGGGACAACGAACAATATACCTCTTTGCGTCACGTCTGAATCACAAAGTGGACAATTTCTGTTCTCTGCACAAACAGAAGAACCAGCTAGCCAAGGACGCCTTTGCTCGCCCTTGGAACTCAGGCCTACTATTCGTGTATCCTCCGATACAGCTCATAACCAAAACTCTAGTGAAGCTGCAACAGGACAAGGGGTCCATGATACTCATAGCCCCGTATTGGCCTCGACAAGTATGGTTTCCCACACTTCTAGACCTCTCAGTCAGGGATCCAATTCGCCTAGGAGTAGCTCCCACGCTCATAACTCAGGATCAGGGTCGGTTGCGCCATCCCAACCTTCAGTCCCTATCCCTGACAGCATGGATGTTAAAAGCTTGATTTTGCAACCACTCAATCTTTCAACCAATGTATCTCAAGTGCTTATAGCTTCACGTAAACCTTCCACACGAAAACTATTCTTCCAAATGGAAACGATTCACCTTGTGGTGCAGGCAAAACAACATTGATCCTTTCACTTGCCCCACTACTTCTCTTCTAGACTACTTATACCATCTTTCAGACTCTGGTCTCCAGACTTCATCTGTAAGAGTCCATTTAAGTGCAATCTCAGCTTACCATAACAAGATGGGAGATGCACCTATTTCCACACAACCTCTTATCAGCAGGTTTATGAGAGGTTTAACTCAACTTAAACCTCCAATTCGACCTCCAGCCACAGAATGGGACCTGAATCTGGTTTTAACAAGACTAATGCGTTCTCCTTTTGAACCCATAGATTCCTGTGATCTTAAATTTCTCACATGGAAGACTGTCTTCCTCATAGCCATTACATCAGCTAGAAGGGTTAGTGAGTTACAAGCACTTGTCACATACTTGTCACTATACAAAATTCCTACATGACAGAGTGGTTCTCCGTACACATCCAAAATTCCTTCCCAAGGTAATTACGGAATTCCACTTGAACCAATCCATAGTTTTACCCACATTCTTTCCAAGGCCTCATTCCCATCCAGGAGAAACAGCCTTACATACCTTGGACTGTAAGCGTGCGCTATCCTTTTATTTAAGCCGCACTGCAGTCCACAGAAAATCCAATCAACTTTTCGTTTCTTATGATCCAAACAAACCGGGTAAAGCAGTGGGTAAACATACTCTCTCTAACTGGTTAGCAGATTGCATACAGTTTTGATATGAAAAAGCAGGCCTTCCTCTCCAAGGGCGAGTGAAGGCACATTCAGTAAGAGCGATGTCAACCTCAGTAGCACACTATCGCTCATTGCCAATCCTTGACATTTGTAAAGCAGCAACATGGAGTTCTCTTCACACCTTTGCAGCTCATTACTGTTTGGACAAAGAAGGATGACAAGATTCAGCCTATGGACAATCTGTCTTAAAGAACTTGTTTCCAGTTTAATCCCAACTCCTTCTACATCCAACCTGCTATAATCTTCGGCTGATTCATTTTCAATGACAATTCATCACTATTGCTTCACAACAGAATGACTCAGCCTCTAGCTTGCTATTCACCCATATGTGAGGACTAGCATCCTGCTTGTCCTGGGATAAAGCAAAATTGCTTACCTTGTAATAGGTGTTATCCCAGGACAGCAGGATGTAGTCCTCACGAAACCCACCCGCCACCCCGCGGAGTTGGGCTTCATACTTTTTATTTTATTTTTTTGCTAACGCTTATTGCTACATATGAGACTAGAGTGAGACCCCTGTGGCAGAGAATATCATGGCATGCTGGGCATGCTCAGTGGCCTCACATTGCCAGTCAAAAGTTTCTAGAAACTTTGACAGAAGTTTTTCCCGCAATAGGGCTCCGTCAGTGACGTCACCCATATATGAGGACTACATCCTGCTGTCCTGGGATAACACCTATTACAAGGTAAGCAATTTTGCTTTACCGTTGTATTAAACCTGCATTGCCTATATGTATCTTGAAGGAAAGCATAGTAGAGCATAGAGAAAGAAGCTTGTTGTTTTTATTTAAACAATTTTAAAAGGATAGGAAACCCAAGCTCACATTGATAAGGTGGAAATGTGTTTTGGTCAACACTTTTATGCTATGTGTGACTTCTTTTTTGTGAAGTTAGCTTCAATAAACTCCAGAGCACTATATTAAGCTACTGCCTGGGTGTGCAATATGTTATTTTAAGTTATGGCAAAAGGTCCCATAACTGGAAGGTGACTCTTACTTTTAGCATGGGAGAGGGAATGAGTACAAACCTGTCTCAATCTCCTATCTTTATGAGGACCTCCCAATATAAGTAACTTTAACCATTAGCCTCCTTGCCTAAAGGTTACAGTGTCAGCATCACTCCCAGAAGCTTCAGTGCTACAAAGGAATCTGCTGCAGCAGTCCTTGAGCATACGTTTCCAAGCAAGAAGTCACCCTGCCACTACGGGGTGCCACGCCACACTCAATGTCACCTTTCAGTTTCACTGTAATACTTCGAACCTTCCTTTTTTTCTGTGATATATCTTTCTTCCGCTTGACCTTTTTCTTTCCCGATTTCTTTCTTCGTCTCCCTCAGTTTCACCACGTACTCTTCCGTGTGTTCCTCTTTTTGGAATCCTTTATACTTCTTGAATGCGGTTCTGTTTGCCTTTATTATTTTATCCACCTCCTTTGAGAACCAGTTGGTTTCTTATTCCTCTTACTTTTGTTTACTTTTCTAACATATATATTTGTTGCCTTTGTAATAGCTCCTTTTAATTTGTCCCACTGTTCTTCCACCTCCTCATTTTCTGCCAAGCTTCTAGTTCTTCCTCCAGGTATGTCCCCATTTTGACAAAGTCCATGTTTTTGAAATTCAAAACTTGGGTCTTCATGTGACTTCTCTGTATCCTATTTGCAATATCAAACCATACTGTTTGATGATCACTGGTGCTTGGGTGAGCACCCTCCCGGACATTAGACACATTATTCCCATTAATGAGCACCAAGTTAAGTATCACACCCTACCTTGTGGCTTCCATTACCATTTGCTTGAGCAGATCCCCTTGAATGGCATCCTCTTTCTACTCTCATAGTATCTCTCTACTTCTCATAGATTCCACAGAAGGGATTCTCCAGGCTACATCCAGTAGATTAAAATTTCCAACAAGCACCACTTTTGCCTTCTTTCTCACCTTTCAGATGTCTTCAACCAGATCTCTGTCCAGTTCTTTCATTTGAATTGGAGACCTGTAGACCACACCAGTAAAAATGGATGCACCATCATCTATTTTTTTAAAAATTTTTTTAGGATGGCCCATAATTCTTCTCTATCTCATGTCCCTTGCAGTTCAGTTGCTTGGATATCATTTTTTATATAAAAAGCTGCTCCTCCCCCTTTCCTGTCCTCTCTGTCCTTCCTTAACAAGTTATAGCCCAGAATGGCTGTATCCCAATCATGAGAATCTGTGAACCAGATCTCCGTAACAGCAACAATGTCCAAGTCCACCCAGGGCCAGTGGAAGCACTAGGCGAACTAGGCGATTGCCTAGGGCGCCGAGCCGCCGATGGACCTCATCCCACTGGCGGCTGAGCGGTGAACTACTGCTGTGCTGTGTGCCAGATACACACAGCAAGAAGATCAGCAGGGTCGTGGTGGAGCTCACGTCACCCCGGCCCGAAGAAAAATTTCGCATCTAAACGTGCAGGTGCTCATCCTCCTTCCTGCGCGGCCCCGGAAGGAAGAGGAGCATCAGCCACTGCAGGTGCTCCTCCTCCTTCCTGCCCGCGCGGGCCTGGAAGAAAAATGTTGCTGGAGCCACGCGGGCAGGAAGGAGGAGGAGCATCAGCTGCGTGCAGAAGAGGAGCAGTGCGGCCTGAGAAGACCAGGGCCGCTGCAGAGCCCATTCTGTGGTGACCCGTAAAGAGGAGGCCCAGAGGTGAGAGAGAGGCTGAGGGCCTGTAGAGTGTGTATGTATGAGATGAGTTGAGAGATTGTGTGTGAGAGTGAATATCTGAATGTTTGCAGAGACAGCATGTGAGAGCCTCTGTGTGTGTGAGAGAGACAGCATGTTACAGTGAGAGCCTGTGCTTGAGCAAGACAGCATGTGGGAGTGAGAGAGAAGCCTGTGTGTGTGTGAGACTCAGACAGCATGAGCCAGTGAGAGACTCTGTGTATGAATGATTGTATGAGAGAGAGCCTGTGTGTGTGAGAGTCAGACAGTATGTGCCAGTGAGAGTCCTTGTGTATGAATGATTGTATGAGAGAGGGCATGTGAGAGTGAGAGCCTGTGTATGTGTGAGAGAGAGAGAAAGAGAGAGAAAGCATGTGAGAATGAGAACCTGACTGTGTGTTTGAGGGAAGAAGACAGATGGAGAGAAAAGAAATAGAAAAAAAGACAATATAAAAGGAATTGGCAAAAAAAATAAGAAAGGGAAGGTGGGGAAAAAAAAGCCTGTGACCAACCGATTAGAAAACTAAGATCAGACAGCAAATGTGTAAAAAAAAAAAAAAAAATTTACTTTTACTGATTGGCACATGTAATCTATGTGAATGTGCAAGAGTAGCACTTTCTCTATGCGGATCTCACAATGTACGAGATCAGCATGGAAGAACTGGAAGCCCATGGGGCCTGCACAGAGGAGGCAGCAGAATGGGCTTCAGTGCCAGTAGCAGCAATCGGCACCTCCCCAATAGCCATGCGGCAGCAGTGACAGTGGCAGCAGAGGAATGAGAGAGGTTCTGAGGTTGCTGGCAAAAGAAAGAGAGGGGGGTCTTTGCCTTTAGTGTGTGCATGTGTATGAATGGGAGTCTGCCTGGGGGTGTATGTGTGTGAATGCATGGGTGCCTGCCTGAGGATGTGTCTGTGTATGAGAATGAATGGGTGTCTTCCTGGGGTTTGTATATGTGAGAATAGGTGCCTGCCGGTGGGTGGTGTATGTGTGTGTGAGAATGAATTGGTGCCTGCTTGGGGGTCTATGTGTGTGAGAATGAATGTGTGCATGCCTGGGGGATGGGGAGGGAGTGGTGTGAAAATGAATGGGAGCCTGCCTGGGGTTCAGTGTGAGAATGACTGGGAACTTACCTGTGTGTGTTTGTGTGAGAATGATTGGGAGCTTGCCTGGGTGTGTGTGTTTGTGTGTACGTGAGGGAGCCAGTGAGAGCATGAGTGTGCATGAGAAAATCCAGGGGAATAAGAGTGTGTGTGTGTGGGGGGGGTGTGGAGGGGGAGAGAGTGTCTTACAGCCTGAGAGTGTGTCAGTGTCTGTGAGAGCAAGAGGTTATGGTGGGTATAAGAGCATGAATGTGTGTGTATGTGTGAGAGAGAATGGACATGTGAGTATGTGTGAGAGAGAGAGGATAACTTCCTAATCCTCGACAATATCAGGGTGACGAAATCAAGAGCTCCCATGTATGGACAGCAGGGTTTTTTTTAAATCCTTATTAGTTTTAATTATTGGGTGTTATTTGATATGTGTGCTGTTTTGAAATATTTTATTGGTGTTTGGGAAATTGTAAAAAATGTATATGATTTTAATTAATAGAAATTCTATTTATCAGTATATAGAAACATAGAAACATAGAAATGACGGCAGAAGAAGACCAAACGGCCCATCCAGTCTGCCCAGCAAGCTTCACATTTTTTTCTCATACTTATCTGTTTCTCTTAGCTCTTTGGTTCTATTTCTCTTCCACCCCCACCATTAATGTAGAGAGCAGTGATGGAGCTGCAACCAAGTGAAATATCAAGCTTGATTAGTTAGGGGTAGTAGGGGTAGTAACCGCCGCAATAAGCAAGCTACACCCATGTTTATTTGTTTTACCCAGACTGTGTTATTCAGCCCTTATTGGTTGTTTTTCTTCTCCCCTGCTGTTGAAGCAGGGAGCTATGCTGGATATGCAGTAGTTTTAAAATATTGTAGTATTTTAAAATATTGTAAAATATTGTAAAATATTGTAGTGTTTTAAAATATTGTAGTACTGCATATCCAGCTATGCTGGATATGCAGTAGTTTTAAAATATTGCTGGATATGCAGTAGTTTTAAAATATTCTTTTATTAGAATGGTTTTACTATTATAATTGATGCTTTATGTTTTTTGATTTTATTGTTTTATGAGGAATGGTGGTTCTGTTTTTCCATTGTTAATACACAGAGTCTGGTTTCTTGGGGTTTCCATTTCAGTTTTTTCTAATTTGTGCTCTTTTATTTTGTATTCTGTATTTGGTGAGAGTCTGTCTCTGCTCTGTGTGTGTGATCGTGGTGAGAGATTCTGCTAGCATGTAGTGTCTGTATAGGGATCTATAGCAATCTGGTTTGTTTTGTTTCCTCAGTAGGTGGTGTATTGGTATTCTAGAACCCAGTGTAATATTTACCCTTGCTTTTTCACAGGTAGGGTTATTGTTGTTTGAGTCCTTGGTGTTATTACTGTTATGTTATGATGGGATTGCAGTACAGATTTTGAGTGTCTTTTTTTTGAGGGGTTTTGTGTTAGTTCACAATGTGCCTGGCAGTGGAAGGTGTTTGTGCTGCTGTTACTGTGAGGTGACACCAGAATTTGAAAATATCTTTTAGTATGATGAGCTGTAAAGGACAGGCCCAGAAAACAACAAGGTAGGCAATCTAAAAAAAGCCGTGAGGAAACACAAACGAGGTAGATGCCAGAAAAGTCCTTTTCAAATTCTTTATTGGGTGGAGACGTATAAAATCAACAAGGAACGCCCGACTCAGGCCGAGTTTCGCCTCTTTCCCAGTGGCTGCCTCAGGGGCTCAAAGTGACTTTCTCAAATTTGGAACAAATTTGAAAATATTGACTTCTGACGTTATTAATCAAAAGCCATCCGCAATACACACTATCCCTCCGAGGCCGCTCCGAAATTGGAGCGGCCTCGGAGGGATCCGGAGCGGTCCGGAGGGCGCGGCCACGCCCCCGGACCGCTCCGGGCCGTAACCACGCCCTCGGACCCGCCCCCGAAACGCTACGTCCCGCCCCGAAAACGCCGCGCGGATCGGGCCCGCCCCCGACACGCACCCCTCGGAAAACCCCGGGACTTACGCGAGTCCCAGGGCTCTGCGCGCGCCGGTAGGCCTATGTAAAATAGGCGCACCGGCGCGCAGGGCCCTGCTCGCGTAAATCCGGGCGGATTTACGCGAGCAGGGCTCTTAAAATCTGCCCCTATGTATCAGTACGAGTGGAGGCAACACATGGCAACTAGCAGTCTGCAAGTATGTGGCGCCATTAAGTGTTTGGAGCCGTCAAGCACTTAGGTTTTATAGAGAATGAGGTAGGAGTCAGGGCCCAGACTGGAGGGGGTGGCGGTGCAACCGGGGGGGGGGGGGCGGCAAGGGAGAAGGCTCACCTAGAGCGCCAAATCCCCTTGCACCGGCCCTGAGTCCACCTCCATCATTAGGGCCTGCAGGTCTGAGATTTTATTGCCCAAACTACAAGCATTTGTGATCATAGCTTTCCAATTGCTCTCCTTTGATTTGCTGCACTCCCTAGTCACCTTTTCTGCTTTATTGATCTGATTGATTTTATTTTCTCCTCCCAATTCCTGTATCGCTTGGGAGTCACATACCAATTTCATTGCCCGCCTCCTGCCACCCCTTTCTCTAGTTTAAATGTCTGATAATATATAATCTTGAGTTTCTCACTTAGCATCCTTCTTCCTGCTACAGACAAATGTAGAAAATATTTTAACAACTGGTTTCCTGGTCAATCTTTTTATGATTATAATGTGCCACATAATAAACAATTCAATACCATAGTGAGTTTTGTAGGACCAATATGCAACGAGTCTGTATATCAATCAGACCCACCATGGAAAGGTCACATTACTTTATTATTGTATATTTAAACTATTTTTTTAGGTTTTATGATTCACTAAAATCAGTCCATATTGCCATGGGAACTCAAAGTATATCAATTGAAAATTCACTTATAGCATAACTTTCATGAAAATTAGCAAAATTGCAGTACTTAGCTCATAGTAAAGTAGTATACTTTGAGTTCCCGTGGCAAAATGGACTGATTTTAGTGAATCATAAAACCTAAAAAAATAGTTTAAAGATACAATAATAAAGTAATGTGACCTTTCCATGGTGGGTCTGATTGATATACAGACTCGTTGCGTATTGGTCCTACAAAACTCACTATAGTATTGAATTGTTTATTATGTGGCGCATTATAATCATAAGAAGATTGACCAGGAAACCAGTTGTTTAAATATTTTGTACTTGTACTTAGGTTTCTGGAGTACAGTGTGTTAGGGCCGATTTTGTTGTGATTTATATCGTACAGACAAATGTAGGCCATCCTTACCATATAGCCTTTTACTGCTCCATACACAGCCCCAACCTCCAATGTATCCAATGAATCCAAAATCACTTTCTGTACACCAGGTTTTGAGCCAAGAATTCAAATTATCTATACGGCATAACCTTTCTTTTCCCTTTCCGTGAACAGGTAGTACCTCCAAAACGGCAATAGTCTTTGCAATTGTCTTATCTTCTTCCTAGATTTTGGAAATCTTTCCGTTCTTCATGGATACATTTCTGTCAAAGTTGTTGGTCCCAGATGGAAGATAACATTGATATCAAAGTTCCTACCTTTTACTTAATAGAAATTCTATTTATCAGTAGTTTTAAAATATTCTTTTATTAGAATGGTTTTACTATTATAATTGATGCTTTATGTTTTTTGATTTTATTGTTTTATGAGGAATGGTGGTTCTGTTTTTCCATTGTTAATACACAGAGTCTGGTTTCTTGGGGTTTCCATTTCAGTTTTTTCTAATTTGTGCTCTTTTATTTTGTATTCTGTATTTGGTGAGAGTCTGTCTCTGCTCTGTGTGTGTGATCGTGGTGAGAGATTCTGCTAGCATGTAGTGTCTGTATAGGGATCTATAGCAATCTGGTTTGTTTTTTTTCCTCAGTAGGTGGTGTATTGGTATTCCAGAACCCAGTGTAATATTTACCCTTTGACTATCTGGTTTGTATTTCTACTAGCTGAGGATCCTGGAAGCATTTAACTGTTGTATTACCATCAAAATTGTGCTCCCAAATTGATTCCTCTGATGATTGAGTCTCCCAGCAGTAGAAGCTTTCTTTTATGACATTTGATCCCATTGAAGGACTACTTGGTGCATAGCGTGTCTTTTTTTTCAGACATAACTTCAAATTCTGTTGCTGGGGTTTCTTCATTTTCCAATGCAGAAAAGGCATTTTGTAAGAGTAACAGTGGGGTGAGAGGGCACCTCTTCATCACAGACCTTATTCTGCCAGAGCCCACTGTTGTCCAGTTATTCCTGTGTTTCTGAATCCTGGATGTCTGTCATCTCTGTTGGAGTGGGGGTTGTTGATACACAGTATGCTTCAAAGTTGGGGAAATTGGGCATCTTTGTTACATGTCTCGTTCTACCAGAGCCCACTGTAAACCATTTTTTCCTGGGTTTTGAATCCTCTGTGGGAGATGGGCGAGAGATATTGGATGGTGCAAAGAAGGGAAGATTCATTGAAACCTGGTGGACAATTCCTCTCTCAGATGAGTCAGCTCCATTTTCATTGCAGACACATGAAGGCAAAATGGACAGCCTTTGATTCTCCAAATTGGGACATAAGCACAATTGTTGCACTGAATGAAAGATATTTTGTTAATTATCGCTAATCCCTTAAAATTCTATAAATAAGGTATGGTAAAATTTAGGCTCTAGCAAAAGATTTTTAATATGTATTTGAAATAAGAAGTAAAAGTATTAAAAACAAGCCAGTAAAGATTACTACCTATTCCTTGGGACATACCCAGCCATCAGGTATTCAGGATATCCACAATGAATATGCATGAGAGAGATTTGCATGCATTGCCTCCATTGTATGCAAAGCTATCTCATCCATGGTCACTGTGGATACCCTGAAAACCAGAGCTGTTTGTGGATCTTGCGGATTGGATACATTGTAAGTTTAATTACCTTAAAGTTAAAATCCATATTGAACCATAAAACTTAACCTATAATTTTCCTTTGGCCTTAATTAGATGAACAGTGAATATTTTTTCCCTTAACTAGAGAACTTGTCATTCAAGCCCACCGAGAACAGCTGGATGAGATGACAGCACTGAGCAAGAAGGAAGAAAGCTTACTTTCTCAAATGTCACAATCAGTAAGTGTTCATTATGAAATACTTATAAAAACTTTTTACTATTGTTTATAGCAACATATACCACAAAATACCACGCTTCGCAAATTAGCCCATTCCTTAAACCAATGTATACAAATATAACAGATGAATATTTAGACTGTAACTTTTAAACAGCTGCGCAAGTGCACATATTCACACGTATGCTGGCTCGTACTAATGGATGCGGCCATTTTATAACATGCACATATACACAAGCACGGTATAAAAGACTATATGCGTGTACATGTGCGCACAATTTTATATCGACGCGCGCATGTGCTCACAAATGCCATGGGATTTTGGTACATACACACGCCAACACAATTACCAGTTTCCCTAATTCGTTCCCACTTCGCCAGGTAAAGTATAGGACTTCCTCACTCATCTAGTTAACTAGCCTAACTTTTACCCTGTTAACCCCACTAACCTCTCTAGTTTTGTTTTTTGTTTCAGTTGCTACACGCCATCCATAGCAAAAGTAAAGTTATGCAATAGGGGACCCCAACGTGTCCTTGTGCATGTAAATATTTAGGCACAGATTTCATTAAGAAATCTAGGAATGCCCATGCCTGCCCAGAACATACCCTGCTCTTTTTTTGTAAAAAAACAAAAAAAGTTTGTGCAAGTATTTGCACGCTTTTTAAAATCCGCGTGGTGCGCACTGGCCCAACTTCTGTGTGTATCTTCCAGCTCTGGCACGCATAGGGCTTTTAAAATTTGCCTTTTATTGTGGTCATCCTGAAAAGCACTCTTTTGTGATTTTGAAAGACAAGAGTAGTGCACTTGTAGTTTATTCTATTTTCTTGACACAGGTCCCCAGCACACCCTCTCAAATATCAGAGTCCTGAATACCCAGAAATAAGTCTGGTTTTCAGGATAACTATGCTCTGTTTCCATTGTTTGCAAATACAATTCATGCACATTCATTGTGGAAATCCTGAAAACCAGACCTCTGCCTATCCCTGATCTATGCTTTGTGTGACTTAATATTTATCCACCCTACACATAAGAATTGTTGAGGGAAACTCAATCTAAAACCTAGACATGAGCATCCAGGGCTTTATCCTGGTGTTTTCTCAGACATAACTATGATTACACCAGATTTGTACAAAAGTGTTTAGTATCTGCTGGAACAAACACTAATAGTGATATTTAGATACAAGAGGAGGAGGATTTTGGGACCTGCAGTGATCAAGAAGTACAGGTCTTGGAACCAATAACATTTGTGCAGAGGAAATTTTTGTAGAACATTCTAGCAAAGCTTTCAAGTATATTTACTTGGATTTTATTTCATATCTGTCCAATTAGGCTCCATGCCTAGGGAAGTCAGGAAAAAGACTGTCCAAATGAGCTGAACAGAACCTCAGCACAGAGACTCTGCTTCCTCTGAACTCCTAGCTGAGACTAGAGAATTTTAACATCTTGAAGACTAGTTCTCTATCTGAAGGGCCAATTAGCTATCTGACCAATAGCCTTCTGATTAGTAATAGTTTTCTGACCAATGGCACTGCAAGATGTTACTATCTTACAGATTCCTTAAGAATAGTGAGATATGTACATTGTCCAAGCTTCATTCTGAGTCAAGCCAGCATCCCAAGCCTCTGAACTACAGTGCAAATACCACCTGCAGGCCACCAAAAGGAAATGAGCTGTCTCTGGGTAGAAAACACAAGGCCCAAGGCAAAACAAGAATTTACAGTGCACATAAAACCTGTTTTGCCACCCCAACCCTTCCCCCTTACCTCTCTCTTCCTCCCCTCCAGCTGTTCTCTCTCCCTCAACCATGATCCCCTTTCCTGATCCCAATACATATCTGTCAGGAGAAGCAGAGTCGCATGTGTTCTGCTGGCTGCGTGTGTACCTCATGGAATACTGGTCATCAAAGCTTTGTGCTTTGACTGGGGCATGTCTAGTATTGGGGCACAGTTTGGTCAAAGCGCAGCACTTTAAGAACTGCTATTCAATGACACATCAGTTGTAAAATGGAGCCAACACCATTCTGCTTCTGCCAGTTGAAGGGGGTGGGGACTTATTGGTGTGAGAGAAGATCGGGTGTGTGCTTTGGGTGAAGGGGTGGGGGATGGTCATGACTGTTCTCCTCCCTCCATGGAGGCAGTGCATGTAAATCTCTCTCATGTTTTCTTAGCATTCAGACAAGTTAATCCAAACCAGTGTGTTATGCACCTCTACCAGCAGGTGAAGACTGAGCAAAGCCAATGTCACGGTATATATACCCCTTCACTGACATCAGCCCGCCAGTATTCTCTATCTCTAGCAGATAGTGGATGTGCATCCCTACTGGGGATTGCTTAAAAAAATGGAAAATTTGTAGAAGGAGAAAAAAAAATTAATTTGCCCCACTCTCTTGTGGTGATACCTTATGGTCCCTCTCTCAGTCAAGTGTTCCTGAGGTGATATCTGTGGATACCTCCCTCAGAGGAGTGCCTCGGTCTGGTACCTGGTTTTCTGGTATGGACTTAACTGTAAAGAGATCAACAGCTGAGAAGCTAGTGGGTGCAGGAAAACGAGCACGATGGTGAAGGTCTTTGCCCTCTCCCACCACAACCTGAACCTGACTCTTCTGGTCTCTGAGTTTGACGTGCCGATCCGACATCTGTTCCCATCTCTGGGGGAGCTTGGGGAATCGTGGCAGGTTGAGCAGCCTTTTTGGCTAGGCCCCACTCTCAGGCTTTGCTTAGACACTGTGTGGTAGGCCATAGCAGTATTTGCACGCTTTTTTGCGTACAAGGCTGCCGTGAATCAGTGTCTGTTATCGGATTGCGCTTGCATGCCCAGGTGCGCACTTAGGTTTAGGTGGGCACCTACTTGAACCGCGTATTGGGTACCTACATTTTGGGCATCCATAGTGTATGCTTATTGGTCAGAGCTTGTTTTTGAGTGCCTTGTCCAGGCAGCTGTGCAGATGGGGGCACAGTTATCAGACGCTTTTGAGAGCGGGTGTTTATCCATGGCGCCGGTAGCAAAGAAGCCTAAGCGCCTTACCCTTGTGCTGCTTGCCATATTCAGGCATCACAGCCTGGAGCCCCTCTAACTTGTGTCAGAACTGCATGAAGGCTCAGGGACAGTTCTCCGACTGATATTGCTAAGCCGAGTCCTTTCCAGCATGATGTGAGAATGGGACTGGAGATGGAACTGCCAGAGGTTTCGCCTGGTTTTAGGGCTCCCCTAATTGGTTTGTCAGTGGGGAAGGTAGCTCAGTGGGCGCAGGATCCTTCTGCCTTTTCTTGGGTGGAATTTTTTCAAATTCAGGCTCGCAAGCTGCGGATTCTTGCACACCTGGTGCTGTGGGTAAGCAATGGAGTATGTCCAGACCTGCTGCGGGTCTCGCTGATAGGGACCCAGATGGCACTGATGATGAAGCCATTCCTTACTTTCTGGAGGATGGGGAAATTCCTCCGGGATTGGAGCCATATAGAACAGTGTTGTGTTTCTTTCATAGAGATGAGGTGCCAGCTCTGATCTCCCAAACATTGAAGATGCTGGGAGTGCTGATTCCATGTCTGAGCCAAAGAAAAATCCCATTTTAATTTCTTTGCGCAAAGCATCATGTTTCTTCCCCATTATGGATGCTATTCAAGAATTGATTGATTTTGAATGGGACGCCCCGGAAGCTAATTTTAAAGGGGGTGAGCCTTGAGAGCATTGTGCCCCCTGGATCCGGTTGTGAGAGAGCAGTTGCGCTTTCCAAAAGTGGATGTGCTGGTGAGTGCCGTCACCAAGCCCTCGAATAGCGTTGTGGAAGGGGGAGCAGCACTGAAGGATGCGCAAGATAGGGGAACTGAGGCAATCCTTTGAAGCAATGGCAATGAATTTGCAGATAGATTCTTGTTGCTCCCTGGTGGCTCGTGCTTGTTTGCTTCTCTCTCAGGAAGTTGATGAATCTGCTTTGGATTCCAGGGCAGTGATGGAACTGGCAGCCACCTTTTTGGCTGTGACCTGGTCCGCACTTCTGCCAGAGGGGTGGCTTTGGTGATAGCATCAGCTATGGCTGAGGAATTGGTCAGCCAATACAATTTCAAAGTCTAATCTTACAAAATTGCCTTTTAAAGGATCACTCTTGTTTGGGAGTGAGTTGGAAAAATTGTCAATAAGTGGGGTGAGTCCCAGGTTTCTTGGTTACCAGAGGATAAGAAGCAGGCACCACTCTCTTTTGGCTACATGGCTCCCAATGGCCTCCAGAGAGTCTGGGATTTTCCCCACCGTATTTGTCCCTGGCAGGATCTACTGCAGGGATGGATTGGGAGGAGTTTTCAGGGGGGTTTCCCTCTTGGGGATGACTCCATGTATGGGGATGGGGCCCAGGACCGAGACTCAAGACTCCCAGGCCTTCTCCTCAGAGTTTGTGCTCCTGATGCATGTCATTTTTTGGCCCAGAAGGTATCAGAAGGCCCTGGTAAGTTGCACTCTTGACCCAATGAGGCACGGCATATGTTAGGATTGTCCTCTAGGTCTGCTGATCCACAGAGTGATACTGACGGTTCCAAGGATTTGCAGAGGTCCCCAGGAGAAGCTCCACAGGTTGATCCGCTACAGGACATGCCAGATTTGGTTGGGGATCCCGAGGAGGTTCCCGTGGCAGAGGGAGACTATCCTAAGGTAGTACGCTTCTTCCGTAGAGAGGAGCTCGGGCTACTGATTCCTCAGGTCCTGCAGGAATTCAGAAACAAGGTGGTGCAAGAAGAGTCTAACTTGGAGGGAACAGATCCGGTGCTGGATGACTTGCGTGGACCAGCAAAGGTGTTTCCCTTTCATAAATCTGTAAAGAAGCTGGTAATTTGAGAGTGGGATACTCCGGAATCTGGCCTGAGAGTTGGCAGAGCTATGTCTAAGCTCTATCCTTTACCAGAGGAGAACTTGCAGTTGTTGGCTCTCCCCAAAGTGGATGCTTCGGTGTCAATGGTCACCAAGAAGACAACTGTTCCTGTAGCGGGATTGGCTGCGTTAAGAGATGTGCAAGATCGCAAGTCGGAGCTTCATCTCAAAAGGATCTTTGAGGTGTTTGCTCTGACCATAAGGGCTGCTGTATGCAGCAGTTTGGTCCAGAAGGCATGTCTCCGTTGGGTCCAGCAGTCGCAGGATTCTCAAGCTTTGATGGGATATGCGGCGCAATAGACTGACTTTCTTGAAGCGGCAGTAACTTACGGAGAAGATGCATTCTATGACCTGATTAGGACCTCTTCCCAAGCTATGATGTCGGCCGTTTCTGCTAGACACTTGCTATGGCTACGGAATTGGTTGGTGAACATTTGGTCCAAGTCTCAACTGGGGGCTCTTCCTTTTAAGGAGAAGCTCCTGTTTGGTGAGGACTTGGAGCAGATAATAAAGCACCTGGGGGAGTCCAAGGTGCACAAGTTGCCGGAGGATAAGCCTGCTCAGGCTAAGTTTCGGGACAATCAGAGGTTTCGTCTATCCAAGAGTTCTGGAGGCTCCCAGCAGCAAGTTCTGGGCAGGTCCTTATCTTGGAATCAGTCCTTTCACGGGGGCAGGAAGCACTTCCAGGACAACTCTGGAGCTGGCATAGGGGGAGCTAAGTCCTCACAATGAAGCGAGGCTGGCCCACTCTTCAGTGCCAGCTGTAGGAGGCCGGTTAGCACTTTTTTTTTGAGGAGTGGGCCAAGATGATCACAGACCAGTGGGTCCTCCAGGTGGTAAGAGATGACTATGCTTTAGATTTTGCTCATTCCATCAGGGACACCTTTGTCGTATCTCCCTGCGGTTCTCTTGTTAAACGAGTAGTGATTCGAGGGACGGTAGACCGTCTGAAGCAACTGGGGATCATAGTCCCAGTTCCACTAGAGGAGCAGAGAACAGGGAGATATTCCATCTATTTCGTGGTGTCAGAGAAAAGGGTCGTTCTGACCCATTGTGGATTTAAAGAGGAAAAGCAGCCCTCAGGGTTCTGCATTTTCGCAAAGAAACATTAAGGTCCATCATCATGGTGGTGCGTAAGGGAAAGTATTTGGCGTCTCTAGATCTGACAGAGGCCTATCTTCACATAGCCATCAAGCTGGAGCACCAAAGTTCCTAAGGTTCATGATACTTGGGGAACATTTTCAGTTTCAGGCCCTGCCGTTCGGTCTAGCAATGGTGCCATGTACTTTCACCACAGTGATGGTGGTGGTAGCGGTGACCTTAAGAAGGATTGCTGGTGCACCCATATCTAGACGACTGGCTCATTCGGGCAAAGTCAGTGGTCCTGTGTCAGCAGATATTGCAGAAGGTGCTGAAGCACCTACAGTCATTAGTCTGGGTGGTCAGTTACCCCAAGAGTCATCTTGTTCCCTCTCAATCCCTGGAATATCTAGGGGTGCGGCTCAACACAAAGAAAGGGAGAGTGTTCCTTACAGAGGGTAGGATTATGAAGCTGCAGGGACAGGTTTGCCACCTGTTAGTACTTCCAATACCCAGGTTATGGGACTATTTAGAGGTCCTGGGTCCCATAGCTTCAACCCTGGAATTAGTTCCTTGGGCATTTGCACATATGCGGCCTCTTAGAGGGCTCTTCTCTCTCAGTGGAACCCATTGTCAGGAGAGTTTAATCTCCCTCTCCCACTCGAGGAGGAAGGCAGGGTCAGTCTGGCCTGGTGGCTGCTTCGACCCAATCTGGAGCATGGTATGGAATTAGAGATCCCAGATTGGGTAGTGGTCACGACTGATGCCAGGCTTTCGGGCTGGGGAGCTGTGTGTCAGGGCAGGCAGCTCAGAGCCAGTGGTCGAAGAAAGAGGCTTCTTGGTCTATCAATCGATTAGAGACAAGGGTAGTGCGCTTCGCTTTACTTGTCTTTCTGCCACGGTTATGTGGTCGTCTGGTACGGGTCCTATTGGACAATGAAACTATAGTAGCTTATATCAACCAATAGAGGCACCAGGAGTCAGGCGGTGGCCCAGGAGGCGCAGCAATTGATCCTTTGGGTGGAGCAGCACTTGGAGAGGATAGCAGCGTCACACATTGCCAAGGTGGACAGTATGCAGGCGTTCTTCCTGAGACGGAAGGAGTTGAACCCCGGAGAGTGGTAGCTATCAGAGGGGGGCTATGTCTCTCATTTGCAAGAAATGGGGCTCGCCTCGTATGGATCCGATGGCAACCAGAAAGAGTACGAAGGCTCCACGGTTCTTCAGCTGAAGAAGGGAGCATGGGACAGAAGGTGTTGACGCTCTAGTTTTTCTGTGGCTTTTCTCAGTGGCCTCTGGTGGGAAAGGTGGTATGGTGGATATAGAGGCATCCAGAAGATGTTATTCTGGTGGCTCCAGAATGGCTGCGCCGTACTTGGTTCATGGATCTCATCAACAGAGCCATAATCAGACCCCTGAGGTTCAGCCATCTGGAGAATCTTCTCCACCAGGGCCCCATATTTTCGGATCAGGTGGTTCACTTCTGTCTTGCATCCTGGCATTTGAGAGGAGATGGCTAAGGCGGAGAAGTTATGCTGAATCAGTTATTACCACCTTGCGCAGGCCAGGCGGATGTCCACATTTTTGTCTTATATGCAAGTTTGGAAAGTTTTCGAGCCCTCATGTCTCGACAGGGATGTGCAGGTGCTGCAAGCTACAGTATCGCATATTTTGACTTTTCTTCAAGAAGGCCTGGTCAAAGGTCTGGCCTATAATTCTATGAGGGTCCAGAAGGCAGCCCAGGGTTGCCTGCATGGCAAGATGTAGGGTTGTTACCTGTCTGGGCAGCCAGATATCATATGTTTTCTTCACAGAGCAAAGAATTTGCAGCCGCCTTGTGGAAAGCATGTCTGTCTTGGAATCTCAATCTGGTGCTTACGGCTTTGTGCACAGCTCAGTTTGAGCCTCTGAGGAGAACAACTCTGAAGGATTTACATATAGAAACATAGAAATGACGGCAGAAGAAGACCAAACGGCCCATCCAGTCTGCCCAGCAAGCTTCACACACTTTTTTCTCTCATACTTATCTGTTTCTCTTAGCTCTTGATTCTATTTCCCTTCCACCCCCACCATTAATGTAGAAAGCAGTGATGGAGCTGCATCCAAGTGAAATATCTAGCTTGATAAGTTAGGGGTAGTAGGGGTAGTAACCGCCGCAATAAGCAAGCTACACCCATGCTTATTTGTTTTACCCAGACTATGTTATACAGCCCTTATTGGTTGTTTTTCTTCTCCCCTGCCGTTGAAGCAGGGAGCTATGCTGGATATACTTGAAGTATCAGTTTATTCTTCTCCCATGCTGTTGAAGCAGAGAGCCATGCTGGATATGCATCGAAAGTGAAGTATCAGGCACATTTGGTTTGGGGTAGTAACCGCCGTAACAAGCCAGCTACTCCCCGCTTTGTGAGTGCGAACCCTTTTTTCTTCTCCCCTGCCGTTGAAGCAGAGAGCTCTGCTGGATGTGTGTAGTATCAGTTTTTTCTTCTCCCCTGCCGTTGAAGCAGAGAACTATGCTGTATATGCATAGAAATTGAAGTAACAGGCTTATTTGATTTGGGGTAGTAACCGCCGTAACAAGCCAGCTACTCCCCCCTTTGTGAGTGCAGATCCTCCCTTTGTGAGTGCAGATCCCCCCTTTGTGAGTTTGCAGATCCCCCCTTTGTGAGTGCAGATTTGACGCTTAAGGTGTTTTTTTCTGGTGGCTATTTGTTTGGCTAAGAGAATTTCAGAGCTCCAGACTTGTCCTGCCGGGATCCCTTCCTGCAGATTTCAGAGACAAGAGTTTCATTGCACATGGTGCCCTCTTTTCTCCCAAAGGTGGTCTCGGGGTTCCCTGTTAATCAGACAGTGGATCTTCTGGCTTTTCCAGACTTGGATGCCTCTGCTTCTCATGCTAAGGAGCTGAGGATTTTAGAGGACCAGCAGGCATTGTTGAGATATCTGAAAGTTACTAATGATTTTCATGTGTCGTATCACCTTTTCATCCTCTGGAATGGTTCGAGAAAGGGATGTCAAGCTTCCAAAGTTACCATTGCGCATTGGCTCAAACAGGTAATTGGTTCAGCATAAATTCGAGTTCCCTGTAAAGCCTTTTTGCTGCATTTTTGTTCTGTGTAAACCGATGTGATGTTCCCAATGAATGTCTGTCTATAAAAATGTTAAATAAATAAATAAATATATCTCTAAGGGCCATTCGGTTCTGGAAGGTTTGAGAGGTCATTCGACTTGCTCACAGGCAGCTTCTTGGGCCAAGGTGCATCAGGTATTGCTGCAGGAGATTTGCCGAGCAGCAACTTGGAAGTCACTGCACACTTTCGACAGGCACTGTCATTTGGATGTTGGGGCTCCGGCAACAGCCCATTTTTGGTGAGTGGGTTCTGTGAGTGGGACTCTCCAGGTACCACCCAGTTAGTGGGCTTAGGTATATCCCAGAAGTCTGGACTGATCTGGGTACATACTGGAAAGGAAAATTGTTTCTTACCTTCTAATTTTAGTTCCTGTAGCACCACAGATCAGTCCAGACACCCACCTGTGGAAAAAGATGGAAGAGTCATCTCATTCTGTGGTCTGCATGTAGTGCAGAGTTATTAGCAATTTATTAAGCTATTTAGTTCTATTTATATATGTTCTGGAACAGAGTTATTTGTTTTCAATATGTTACAGCATCGCCATCCTCCTGTTCTTGGGTAGGGGGTGAGCTGTTAAGTTTGGTATAGTTTTTTTCTTGTGGCTTGGATACAGATCAATACTAAGGGACTGTAGGTGGCACACTTGATTATATAGCAATGTCAGTAAAACTTTATCTTTCTCTATCTGCTGGCATGGGTACAAAACCCAGGAGGCTGTACTGATCTATGGTACTACAGGAACAAAAATTAGCAGGGAAGAACCAATTTTCCTATTCGGGCCAAGAGCATTAAAGAGAGAGTCTCATGCCTCGCTCAAGGTGATCTCCTTGCTACAGGAACTAGGTTGGGTGGTGAACTTGATCAAGAGCAATCTGCATCCCAATCACTGGAATATCTCTGTGTTCGTTTCAGTATGAAGCAAGGCAGAGTGTTCTTGCTGGAGATCCGCATTCAGAAACTGATGATGCAGGTGTGACTATTGACAGAAACAATACGCCTGATGGTGTGGTCTTATCTATAGAGGTGCTCAGGTTGACGGCAGCTACCCTAGAGGTGGTTCCGTGGGCAAGGGTATATATGCATCCTCTTGTATTTGTATTTATTAAAATTTATTAATCGCTTAACACAAAATAGGCCTAAGCAACTTACAATAAAACAAGAATAAAATTAAAATTGATGACAAAATATACACAATAAAAAGACATCAAAATAAGGACCAACCAACAACAGCACAGAATAAACATGGGTCTAGTACATTAGAGGGTTCTTCAGAAGGAGAATGTGAATTTTTAGAATTGTCATATAGACAAACGGCACCTTATCAGACCACTATCAGCACGGGCTAGCCATGGGCCTGCTGCAGAAGGAAGAACTTCAATTGGAGTCTGAATTTTTTTAGATTATCTTGAAGACGAAGATCATATGGCAGTGAGTTCCATAAAGAAGGGGTTGCTACTGAAAATGAGGTTTCTCTGGTTGTAGTCAAACGGGCAAGACGAACAGATGGAATATCTAATAGTCCATGTTGGGATGATCTTAAATCCCGGGTTGGCTTATAAATCCTTAAGTGAGCATTGGACCAAGATGGAGAGTCAGGGCTCAGCAATTTAAAGGTGGTCATAGCAATTTTATACCAAATGCGTTCATGAATGGGTAACCATTTCAGGCTAATCAGAATTGGTGTAATATAATCATAGCGTTTCGCATTCGATACAAGTCTGGCAGCTGAATTTAATAACAATTGTAACGGCTTAAGACAGGGGTCAGGAACCTTTTTGGCTGAGAGAGCCATAAACACCACATATTTTAAAATGTAATTCCATGAGAGCCATACAATATGTTTAAAACTAAATACAAGTAAATGTGTGCATTTTATGTAAGATCCCACTTTTAATGTACAATAAGTCTCTGAAAATATTACACCAGGCCTTAAGACACCAATACATCTCCTATTAGGAAAACGGACCAAGTCAGGCTGCTATAGAGTCCTACACAGAAACAACACGCCAGCAGAAAACCTCACCTGAATCACGTGCTGTCCCTCACCTAACATAGAATAAAGAGACCAAAACGCATAACAAGAAGCATGCAGAAAAAACTGAATTGGAAACTGCAACAAGCCAGAGTCTCTGTATGCAGTGTAACAAAGGAAAAAAGAAACATCACCCATCCTTATAAAACAAATCAAGAAATATAAAATCATCAGCAGTAAAACTGTACTAACAAAAAGAACATATTTCGAAACAGCTGATGAGAGGAATATCCAATAATTAAAACTCATATAAAACATTTCCAGATACCAACAAAATATTTCAAAATAGCAGACTCAAAGATCCAGTAATGAAAAATAATAAGGATACAAAAATTTTTTTGCTCTGCATACCTGGGAACGTTTGATATCCAGGTGTCCTGAGATTGTTCTGAATTAGCAGGAGGTGGGGTGGTTTGCTTGGAACTTTCTCCTCTCTCAGTCACATACCAGCGCTCTCTCTCACACTGGCTCTCAATGACACACCTATACACACATGCTCTCAGTACTCACATATACACATGTTTTTTCTCACTCACTTATATAGGCTCTTAATTACACATTTACACACATGCTGTCTATCTTTTCACGCTTACACACACACACAGGCTTTCAATCACATAAATACATGCTGTCTTTTTCTCTCACACACAGACTCTCATTCACATGCTTACAAACATGTCCTCTCTTTCTCTCATTTACACACAGGCTCTCAATCACATACTCACATGCTCCCTCACCTAAATCAGCTCTCAATCACACACAGACACACATGGTCTCTCTCTCTCATTTAAACACAGGCTCTCAATCACATAAACCAGCTCTCAATCACACACAGACACACATGATCTCTCTCTTACTTATACACACAGGCTCTTAATCATACATACACATGATTTCTCTCACACACAAAGGATCTCAATCATACACACATACTCTTTCACACAAACAGGTTTTCAATCACAAACTTACACATACAGGTTCCCAATGGTAAACTTACATTCATGCTCTCTCTCTCACAGGCAGGCTCTCAATCACAGACATACTCTCTTTCACATACACAGGCTCTCAATCATTCACATACATGCAATCTCACTCACACACACAGGATCTCAAACACACACGCTTGCTCGCTCATTCACTCTCTCTCTCCCCCACCCCCACCCCAGGAACTCGCGGCAGCAGCAGCCTCCTCCCAACACTAACCTCCTTCATTTTCAGCCCTCGCGGAGGCGGAGTCCCATCGGCCGCGGTTGAAACTCTTCATTTTCCTCCGAGCCGCGCTGCAGTCTTCTTCCCACAAGCGTGGTCTCTTCTTCCGCGCAGGCACCCGATGCTCACCACTTCCTCTTCCAGGCCGCGGGGGGGGGGGGGAGGAGGAGAAGAGAGCACGCCGGTGCCGCTGACTCCAGCTGTCCCGCCGCGTTCCGCCCGGGCTGACAGCATTTTAAGCCCGGGCGGCGGAGGACCGGGGAGCAGCTGGGTCAGCGGGGAACCGCGAAGTGTGGCGACACTTGTCTGCGAGCCAGATGCAGCCCTCAAAAGAGCCATATCTGGCTCGCGAGCCATGGGTTCCCGACCCCTGGCTTAAGAGAAGTCTTCGGTAAGCCTAATATAGACTGTTACAGTAGTCTACATGAGGAAAGATGAGAGCACATACAATGGTGTGAAAATCGGAATTATGTAACAAGTGGCGTAGTCCAGCAATTAAAAGTAATTTGTAAAAACCCGTTTTAATAACTGATTTGAGAATGAAATGATAAAGTTGCATCAAGAATAATGGGATTGTTCAGTGAAAAGGTCAAATTATCAAGGATAATTATATCGTTTTGGGGGGTAGAGTGGGGTCTATGTATCTGCAAGAATTCAGTTTTCGCAGTATTAAGTGATAAATTGTTCTGGTGCAACCATTGTTTTATAGATGACAAACAGATCTGAAGATGATCTAAAGTATTTTGCCAGGGAGTTTGTACTTTAATAAATTTAATATCATCAGCGTAGATTTTAAATCCATCAGTGATGTTTGCCAGGATGATTCGGAGAATCGAGAGTCACACGGGAATGGTGGTGCTTGTGGCGCTAGATTGGCCCAAGAGGCCTTGGTATATAAATCTGTGAAGATCCTATCCGATTACCGGTTCACAGGTATCTGTTACAGCAAAGGCCTGTTCTTCACAAATACCAACTCGATTTTGTCTTACGGGCTCTGTTACTAAAGCGAGGATACTCCACTGTTGTGACTCTCACCTTGCCTCGAGCGCGAAAGCTCTCCACTTCCTTAGCCTATGCTCAGGTTTGGCAAGTGTTTGAGGCTTGGAGTGAGGAACGTGGGGTTCATCCTCATTCGGTTAAGATCCCGCTCATTCTAGATTTTTTTGCAGGATGGGGTTGGCCTTTAATTCCTTGAAGGTCAGGTGAATGGTGGACCCTTGTCAGCCCATCCGGATGTAGCCTGATTCTTAAAAGGGATGAAGCATCTTAATCTTCCCTTGTAGTTACCGGTGCCCTTGTGAAGTTTTAATCTGGTTTTGGATTTTTTGGTGGGTCCCACCTTTCGACCACTGTGTAGCCTCTCCTTGAGGTTACTTCCTTTGAAGACGGTGTTTCTTATGGCAATCTGTTCTGCACGTAGTGTTTCCGAACTTCAGGCCTTGTCTTGCCAGGAACCATTTCTGCGAGTGACTCCAGGGGGCGATACAGCTGCGAACTGTTCCATCTTTTTTGCCAGAGTGGTCTCGGATTTTCACTTAAATCAATTTCCCCGTCTACTCTGGCCAGAAAGAGAAATGTGGATGAATATTGCCTGTTACAGTCATTGGATAACGAGGCATGTCATGAACATAAGAAATTGCCATGCTGGGTCAGACCAAGGGTCCATCAAGCCCAGCATCCTGTTTCCAACAGAGGCCAAACCAGGCCACAAGTATTTGGAGGTTTCTAAACTTCTCAAGAAGTTTATATTCCACAGTGGAAGTAAACAGGGTAAGCTGGTGTTGCGGGCTTCGATAGCCTGCTGGATTAAGGAGGTAATCATGGCCACATATGTGGATGCTGAGCAGCCATTGCCTAGTCAGGTGAGGGCTCATTCCACTAGAGGTCAGGCAGTGATTAGATTGTTGTCTCCCATCAAGATTTGCCATGCTGCAAAGTGGTCCTCCTTATATGTTTTCTAGGCATTACCGCCTGGATGTGCAGGCCCAGGAGGATGCAGTCTTTGCATGTGCTCTGTTCAGGAGTAGCTTTTGTACACCCCACTGGTGTGCATTATCCTGACTGAATGCTAAGATAGTAGAAATTACTACTTACCTGATAATTTCCTTTTCTTTAATGAGGACAGGTTAATCCACCTTCCCACCCTTGGCTACCAGATGATGGTGATATTATCTTCCTGAGTGGCTTCATTTCTGGGGATTACTGGTGACAGATCCAGTCCCTAGATTAGTGATATAACACTCTTTGTCTGAGCTTAGTGTTTTCCTGTTAATTGAGTGCTTGAATGGATATCTATTAATAATTGTGTTCATGTATTGTTTAGTTGTCCACAGTTGGCTTTTGCAGAGAATACTGGTGGGCTGATGTCTGTGCAGGGGTATATATATACCATGACGTCAGCTTTGCTCAGTCTCCATCTGCTGGTAGAGGTGCGTAACCCACTGGTGTGGATTAACCTGTCCTCATTAAAGAAAAGGAAATTATCAGGTAAGTAATAATTTCTCCATATTGTTTTATACATAACCTGAAAAATAGATTCATTTGTGGCTTTTAAGGACTGATGTGAGCAATCAGTATAGTAAAGATATAAACTAATCTGTGTTTATTTTAGTTTTTCTGACATTTAATAATCCTTTGCCATGTATCTATAGTAGCTTTAGACAGGAAATCTTTCATCTGTGAGAAATAATAATTTAGAGAACCTTAATGGTAAAATTAAGAACAGGAAGGACTAGAGAGATTGGCCAATGGTGACCACTTGGAAATGTATACTTTGAATTTCATAAATATAAAATTATTTTTAAAAAAATTATACAAATTTTCTGAAGAAACTCACAAGCAAGATATTTGCTAAATAAGGAAATAAGTTATGGATAATAAACTGTATACCCATGTCAGGGTATTACCTGGTGTAAAAAAAAAAGAAAAGCAAGTTTGCTTACTGTAAACATTTTCTCCTTAGACAGCAGAATAAATTAGCCGTGAAGTGGAGGACATTATCCAGAGGCACTGAACGAACCTTTCTGTCTAAACTGAGAGAACCTTTGCTCTATAGAGCTGTGCAGGAATTCCCACATGGGCGTTGCTTCATGAGCCCCCTCAGTCGATTTTAGAGATAATTCTAGCTATGTAGTTGACACTTCAGGGAGGTGGATGAGTATTTAGCATAGTTAATTCATCCTGCTGTCTATGGAGAACACTGTTTACGGTAAGCAAACTTGCTTTCTCGATTGACAAGCATGGCTGAATTAGCCATAACATGTGAGGAGTTCTAAGCTGAGGATTGCAGCAGAGTGTTTACTGAATAAAAAACCCATATCTCACCAAGAGTAGATTACTAGGCGAATAAGCTGCACAAAATTGCTTGAACAAATTTACTGACCCTCTTTGAGAGATTGTCCAGACAGTAATGTGATCTGCAAGTTTGAATTGACAACCATTTGTAGCTTTGCACATGGTTTTGAGTGGAACAGCTAGCAGATGAACCACTGATGCAGCCATGGCTCTAACATGATGAGCCTTAAAGCGCATAGTGCGTGATACAGTTCATTAGCCAGTTAGAAAGTGTTCATTTAGCCACTATTATACCCAGTTAGGATTGTAAGAGACAAATAATTGTAAAGTCTGACAATTTTATTTTATTTATTTATTTATTTATTTGATTTTATATACCGACAACCGTTTGCACATCGTGCCGGTTTACAGATAACTTATAACAAATAATATATAGGCAAAGCCTTTACAAGGAACAGTTTGTAACATAAATGCAGTAACATGGCAATTAACTAGATAAATAAGTGGGGGAGGGAAGGGTAGGGATATACGAGACAAAAGGAGGGGGGAGGGGTGAAAATGGAAAACATAGGGAAAAGATATGTACAGGGGTTCGAGGAACAATTAATATGTACATAGGTTATATACAAAGTTTTTGTTGTTTTTTTTTTTGTTTTGTTTAGGTTTGAAGCTCCTTGGAAGGGGTGGGTGTCGGGTGTAGGACCTGAGGGGGAGTGTTGGTGAGAGGTGGTGGTCGGGTTAGGGTGTTAGTAAGAGATGAAGATGATTGGGGGTATGCTTGGAGGAAGAGCCAGGTTTGAGTTTCTTTTTGAAAGTGGGTGTGGAGGTTTCGGTACGTAGGTCAGGAGGCATGGAGTTCCAGAGGGAAGGGCCTGCGAGAGAGAGGGCCCTATTGGTGGTGGAGATGAGTCTTGTGGATTTTATGGAAGGGGGGATAAGGGTTCCACGGAGAGAGGAGCGGGTGGGTCTTGTGGAGATACGAGGGAGGAAAGGTGGGTTTAGCCAATTGTAATGTTCGTTAGCAATACTTTTGTCGATGAGGGTAAGGGTCTTGTAAATAATTCGTGAGTGAATGGGAAGCCAATGGAGATTAATGAGGGTGGGAGTAATATGATCTTTCTTATTGGCATTGGTTAGGATGCGTGCAGTAGCGTTTTGAAGGAGTTGTAGAGGCTTGATGTGGGTAGCAGGGAGACCAAGAAGGAGTGCATTACAGTAATCAATTTTTGAGAAGATTATAGATTGAAGTACTGTGCGGAAATCAGAGAAGTAGAGAAGGGGTTTGAGTTTTTTGAGGGTTTGTATTTTGAAGTAACAGCTGCTAAGGATAGATTTGATGTATGGTTTGAAGGTTAGTTGGTTATCGAGAATAACCCCCAGGTTTCTTGTGTCAGAGAGAAAATTGGGGGGGTGGAGGGAAAGGGTATGGATGCATGTTTTGAGGAGATGAGGAGGAGTTCCGTTTTTTGCGGATTAAGGGCTTAGGTGCATGTCAGTGAGGAGTTGGTTTATGGAGGTGAGGATGGTGTTCCATTTTTGGAGAGCAGTGAGTACAGAATTTGTGAAGGGTATGAGGATTTGCACATCATCGGCGTAGATGAAGTGTGTAATACCAAGGTTGGAGAGGAGGTTTGTGAGGGGGAGCATGTAGATGTTAAATAGGGTGGAAGAAAGGGAGGATCCTTGGGGGACGCCACAGTCGAGATTAACAGGGGGGGATGTAAAATTATCAGTGAGGACTGTGTAAGTTCGGTTTTGGAGGAAGGACTTTATCCATGAAAGAGCGGTACCTGTGATTCCTATGCTGATGAGAGTGTTGATGAGGATGTTATGATTTACAGTATCGAAGGCGGCGGAAATATCTAGCATGGCGATAAGGTAGGAGTTACCGGCATCCATACCTTTGATGATAGTGTCTGTGAGGGAGAGGAGAAGGGATTCTGTACTGAGGTGTTTTCGGAAACCATATTGTGTTGGAAGGAGTATGTTGGCTTGTTCTAGGTGGTCAGAGAGACGGGAGTTAACTAGTTTCTCCATGATTTTGGAGAGGAAGGGGAGGTTGGAAATGGGACGGAGGTTAGATAGGTTGGAGGGATCGAGGGAGGGTTTTTTTAGAATGGGTTTGACCACGGCTTGTTTCAGGGGGATAGGGACGAGGCCGTGTTCCAGGGAAGAGTTCACGATTTTGGAGAGTGAAGAGGCTATTGTTTTAGGAATAGCGAGTAGTAATTTAGTAGGAATAGTTTCTGAGGGGTGGGAAGAGGGTCTCATCTTTTTTAAAATGTTTTCTATTTCTAGGGTAGAGGAGGGTTCAAATGAGGAAAGAGAGGTGAGAGTGTGTGGGATGGGGGGGGTTATACTGTTGGTGTTAGAGGAATTTTTGGTGTTAGGGTTAAACTTGGCGGTGATATTTGATATTTTGTTCTTAAAAAAGAGGGCAATTTCATTGCATCGTGTCTGTGAGGAGGGGATTTGGGGTGTAGACACGATGGGTTTAGTAAGATTGGAGACTAGGGTAAATAGAGCCTTTGGGTTGAATTGGAGGTGGTGAATTTTTTTGGCATAGTATTCTTTTTTTGTTGTTTGAATGGCATTTCTGTATGCATGCATGAGTTGGTAATAGATGGTTTTTGAGGCAGGAGTGGGATTTATTTATTTATTTATTTAAGGTTTTTATATACCGGCAATCATGAGCACATATCTTGCTGGAAAGGATGTTTGCGCCAAAGTCTTTCTGCTGCTCTAAGCTTGGTTTTTTGGGTTTTGAGTGTCTGGGTGTACCAGGGTTTTTTGGATGATTTGGGTTGTGTGATTGTTTTTCGGATGACTGGGCATAGTTTGTTAGTGATTTCTTGGGTAGTTTCAGTCCAGGAGGATATGGCACTATCTGCTGTCTCCAGGTCAATGTAATTTGGGATGTTGGAGCAAGCCGTGGCAAGGGTTTCTAGGGGACAGGTTTTACGAAATTGGAAGGATTTAGGCTGAGAGGGAGAGGGTGTAGATGGGGTTTGTAGAGAGAGAGTTGTGTTGATGATGGAGTGGTCGGACCAGGGGACGGGGAGGCATGTGGGGGAGTGGATGACGTTGATGAGTGAGTTGGTGAAGATAAGGTCGAGGGTGTGACCGGCTTTATGGGTTGGGGAGTGGATAAGTTGGGTGAGGCCCATTGCGTCTAAGGAAGAGATGAAGGCTTCGCATGGTGGGGATTGTGGAACGGAATCAACATGGAGGTTAAAGTCTCCGAGGAGTATCGTGGGGATGTCGGGAGAGAGGGAAATGGTGAGGAATTCAATGAGGGGGGAGGGGTCTTTTTCTAGAAGGCCAGGAGGGGTATAGATAAGGCAGATTTGTAGAGATTGCGATTTGAAAAGGCCTACTTCGTATTGATTGGGAATATTTCAGGTTTGTGAGGTAAGCTTGAATTCTTTTTTAGCTATGAGGAGTAGGCCCCCTCTTCTTTTCTTTTTGCGGGGGATGGAAAAAATGTCATAGGTTTCAGAAGGAAGTTGGTTAATAAGGGGGGTGTCACAGGGTTTGAACCAGGTTTCGGTAACAGCAAGAATTTCTGGTTTGGAGTCAGTTAAAATATCATGGAGGAGATGTGTTTTTTGTCTTCGGGATTGGGCATTAATGAGTAGAAGGGAAATGAGATGGTGAGGGCTTGCGGGGTGAGAGAAATGGGGATGGAGGTCAGACGCCTTTTTAGAGTGTTGTGGCGGGAGAAAGGGGGGAGGGACAGTTTTGAGGGGTGTCCGATTAGATAGTTGGGGGGACAGGGGTGAGCGTGTGGGGGCATTATTGGGTAGAGGGCTAGCAGTGGAGAAAGGACAATTGTGAGCTGCAGGCACAGTAAAGCAATTGAACAGAATAATGCAGTTGTAGCAGATTGATACAGATGTAGGCTCTGTGGTGCAAATGAATAGGTTAATGCAGTTTAACAACATTAGAGTACTTGAGCGGAATAATGCAATTGAAGCGGAAGATGTACAATTTAACAGAGTACAGGGTACACCAATTTACCAGAGGAATGCAGTAGAAAAGATTAATGCAGTTTGTCATACTTAAAGTAATAGAACAGAGTAGGTTGGCATATGGATAATGTGGTTTATAGTATGCAGATACTGTTACGTATTTTACGCTATGAATTTAGCCAGGAAGGTCATGTGAAAGTCTTCTGAAGGAGACACACTTACGTGTGATGCTTTTGATGTGAGGTCCAAGGTGTTGGTAGGGCTGAGATTTGCGAACGGTCTGAGGCTTGTCTTTAATGATCGTGGTTCTCTTGGTGAGGGTACTTGTCTCCAATTGACAGACGGCTGCTTCTGGCAGGGTGTTCTTGGCTTTAGTGAGATTGCTAGAAACAGTTTAGGAAGACTGGTGGGGTGCTGCTCGGGGTGAGCGAGGGGCAAACCGAAGGGGCGAAACAAAGGGGCAGGCCCCTTTGTCGCGCTCCTTCGTGCGCGCGGCGCACGGCGCCTAGCTTCCGCCTATCAATTTAAGCCAAAGGGGCTGTCCCCCGATTGGCTGTGCGGCTGAAGCAGATGATTGGTTCCGGCGAGGAAGGAGGCGGAGAAGAGGCGCGGTTTTTATCGGGGCAGCCTCGTGGTCGGCGCTGGAGCTGCCGTGGGTAAGCTGATTGAATTCTTATTTAGTAGTAAGCTAAGTCTCCTTTATAGTCTAAGATAAGAATTTTTTCACTTTCATATGTGTGTGGCCTCAGAATGTACTGTAGGTAGCATGATGGCTTGATTAATGTTGAAAGCTGATACTTTTGGTAGAAACTGCAGGTGGGTGCGGAGCACCACCCTATTGTGAAAGAATTGCATAGAAAGAGGATAATGAACCAAAGCCTGAAGCTTGCTGACATTTCTGGCTGACTGAGGGGTTAGGGAAGATTAGGCCATTGTAGAAAGACTAAATGAATTCTTTGCTTCCATGTTTATTAATGAGGTTGTTGGGGAGATACCAGTTCCAGAAATGGTTTTCAAGGGTGATGAGTCAGATGAACTTAACCAAATCACTGTGAACCTGGAAGAAGTAGTAGGCCAAATTGACAAACTAAAGAGCAGCAAATCACCTGGACCGGATGGTATGCATCCTAGGTACTGAAGGAATTAAAAAATGAAATTTCTGATCTATTAGTTAAATTTTGTAACCTATCATTAAAATCAACCATTATACCAGAAGACTGGAGGGTGGCCAATGTAACCCCAATATTTAAAAAGGGCTCCAGGAGCGATCCAGGAAACTATAGACCAGTGAGCCTGACTTCAGTGCCGGGAAAAATAGTAGAAACTATTCTTAAGATCAAAATCACAGAGCATATAGAGCAACATGGTTTAAATGGAACATGGTCAACATGGATTTACCTAAGGGAAGTCTTGCTTAACAAATCTGCTTCTTTTTTTTTGAAGGGGTTAATAAACATGTGGTTAAAAGTGAACCGGTAGATGTAGTGTATTTGGATTTTCAGAAGGCGTTTGACAAAGTCCCTAATGAGAGGCTTCTAAGAAAACTAAAAGTTATGGGATAGGAGGCGATGTCCTTTCGTGGATTACAAAATGGTTAAAAGACAGGAAACAGAGAGTAGGATTAAATGGTCAATTTTCTCAGTGGAAAAGGGCAAACAGTGGAGTGCCTCAGGGATCTGTACTTGGACCGGTGCTTTTCAATATATTTATAAATGATCTGGAAAGGAATACGACGAGTGAGGTTATCAAATTTGTGGATGATACAAAATTATTCAGAGTAGTTAAATCACAAGTGCATGGTGATACATTACAGGAGGACCTTGCAAGACTGGAAGATTGGGCATCCAAATGGTAGATGAAATTTAATGTGGACAAGTGCAAGGTGTTGCATATAGGGAAAAATAGCCTTTACTGTACTTACACGGTTAGGTTCCATATCAGGAGCTTCCACCCAGGAAAAAAAGATTTAGGCATCATAGGTTCAGTGTGCTGCAGCAGTCAAAAAAGCAAACAAAATGTTAGGAATTATTAGGAAGGGAATGGTTAATAAAATGGAAAATATCATAATGCCTCTGTATTGCTCCATGGTGAGACCACACCTTGAAATCTGTGTACAATTCTGGTCGCTGCATCTCAAAAAAGATATAGTTGCAATGGAGAAGGTACAGAAAAGGGCAACCAAAATGATAAAGGGCATGGAACAGCTCCCCTATGAGGAAAGGCTGAAGAGGTTAGGGCTGTTCAGCTTGGAGAAGAGACGGCTGAGGGGGGATATGATAGAGGTCTTTAAAATCATGAGAGGTCTTGAAAGAGTAGATGTGAATCGGTTATTTACACTTTCGGATAATCGAAGGAGTAGGGGGCACTCCATGAAGTTAGCAAGTAGCACTTTTAAGACTAATCAGAGAAAATTCTTTTTCACTCAACACACAATTAAGCTCTGGAATTTGTTGCCAGAGTGCAGTTAGTGTAGCTGGGTTTGGATAAGTTCTTGGGGGAGAAGTCCATTCACTGCTATTAATCAAGTTGACTTAAGGAATGGCCTCTACTATTACTGGCATCAGTAGCATGGGATAGGCTTAGTTTTTGGGGACTTGCCAGGTTCTTATAGCCTGGATTGGCCACTGTTGGAAACAGGATGCTGGGCTTGATGGACACTTGGTCTGACCTAGTATGGCATGTTCTTATGCCATTGAATAGACCATAAGATTTGCCCATGTAAGTGCATTTTACGCAGGTAAATGGATTTTGAAAATTGCTATAGTAGTAGTTACAATTGCTATAGTAGTAGTTACAATGTACATCCTTTTGAAAATTACCCCCCATGTGTAGAATATTTAAATCTGAAGGCTCTCCTACTTGATGGCTTCCTAGTAGGCACTATTATGTCCTCAACCTCTTTGGGGTAAGAACAATTTGTCTATCATTGAATGCTCAACATTCAAACCATCAAGTTGAGGGAGGGAAGGTTCAGATGACAGATGTCACTCTTCTTGAATTAATGAGGATGGATCTGACTCAAGAGGGCTCGGAGGACTGCTGAACAGTTGTGTCAGGTATGCAAACCAAACTTGTCTGGGCCATGCTGGAGCTATGAGGATCAAAAGGGCCCGGTCTTTGAGCTTGTTTCACATAGTTCTAGCTATTAGTGGAATTGGTGGAAAAGTATTCTTGAGATCTACCTTCCAATCGAGCAGAAAAGCATCCTGAGTGGATCTGAGTTTGCTGGGAAGAATGGATCAAAATCTTTCTAGTTTTCTGTTTTTGTCCTGCCACAAAGAAGTTGATTTGAAATTTAATGTAGACAAGTGCAAAGTAATGCACTTAGGGAAGAGAAATGCAAATTATAGCTGCAACATGCAAGGTTCTACATCAGGAGTCACTGCTCAGGAAAAGGATCTAGGTGTCATCATTGAAAATACGTTGAAATAATCTGCTCAGTGTGCAGCAGCAGCAGCCAAGAAAGCAAACAGAATGCTAGGGATTATTAGGAAAGGAATGGAGAATAAAACAGAGAATATCATAATGCCTCTGTATCGCTCCATGGTGTGACCTCAGCTTGAGTATTGGGTTCAGTTCTGGTCACCACATCTCAAGAAAGATATAGCAGATTAGAAAAGGTACAGAGAAAGGCAATCAAGATGATAAAGGAGGTGGAACAATTCCCTTCTGAAGAAAGGCTAAAGAGGTTAGGATCCTTCAGCTTGGAGAAGAGACTGCTGAGGGGAGATATGATAGAGGTCTATAAAATGAGTGGAATGGAGTGAGTAAACGTTAATCAGTGGTTTACTCTTTCAAAAAGTACAAAGATGAGGGGGACACACACACTGAATTTATTGGGTAATACATTTAAAACTAATAAGAGAAAATATCTTTTTACTTAATGCATAATTAAGCTCTGGAATTCATTACCAGAGGATGTGGAGAAAGATGTTAGTATAGCTACGTATAAAAAAGGTTTGGACACATTCCTGGAGGAAGGGTCCATTAACAATTATTAAGGGAGAGTAGCATAAATCCACTGCTTATTCTTGGAATAAGCAGCTTGGAATCTATCTACCTCTTGGGATCCTGCCAGGTACTTGTGACCTGGCTTGGCCACTGTTGGAAACAGGATACTGTGCTTGATGGACCCTTGGTCTGACCCAGTATGGCAAGCTTTATGTTCTTATTGCTGGAGGTCCCCGTAGACTGAATAGTTTTGTCAGCTGTTGATTGTTGCAGAGGCCATTCATGTGAACGAAAAACTCTACTGAGACATTTGCTAACATATTGGAGATTCCTGTAAAGTAGGTCACTTGCAGGACAGCTTAATGTTTGCATGCCCATGCTATATCTTTATTGCTTCTTGGCACAGAGTCCATGAGCCTATACCTCCCTGTTTATTCATGTAGAACATGGCTACTTGGTTGTCGGTTTGAATAAGAATACCTCCCTTGGAGTCGATATACGAAAGTTGTTAGAGCATATCTGATCACTCGCAGTTCTAGGAGATTGACCTCAAATTGTTTCTCTATGAATGAACAAGTTTCTTGAGTTCAACAGGGGTGTGGGCCTCCCACCCATTTGTTGGAGGCATCTGTCACCAATGTAACTCAGTGAAAAGGTAGATGCGTGGTACACCCTCCTTAAAGGATGAAGGGGTCTAGCCACCAGAGTTGTTTCTGCAAGGTGTTGCATATAGGGAAAAATAACGCTTGCTGTAGTTACACGATGTTAGGTTCCATATTAGGAGCTACCACCCAGGAAAAAGATTTAGGCATCATAGTGGATAATACTTTAAAATTGTCGGCTCAGTGTGCTGCAGCAGTCAAAAAAGCAAACAATGTTAGGAATTATTAGGAAGGGAATGGTCATAATGCCTCTATATCAAACGCCTCTATATAGGAACGGAAAATGTCATAATGCCTCTATATCGTTCCATGATGAGACCGCACCTTGAATTCTATGTACAATTCTGGTCGCCGCATCTCAAAAAAGATATAGTTACGATGGAGAAGGTACAGAGAAGGGCAACCAAAATGATAAAGGGGATGGAACAGCTCCCCTATGAGGAAAGGCTAAAGAGGTTAGGGATGTTCAGCTTGGAGAAGAGACGGCTGAGGGGGATATGATAGAGGTCTTTAAGATCATGAGAGGTCTTGAATGAGTAGATGTGAATCGGTTATTTACACTTTCGAATAACAGAAGGACTAGGGAGCATTCCATGACGTTAGCAAGTAGCACATTTAAGACTAATCGGAGAAAATTCTTTTTCACGCAACGCACAATAAAGCTCTGGAATTTGTTGCCAGAGGATTTGGTTAGTGCAGTTAGTGTAGCTGGGTTCAAAAAAGGTTTGGATAAGTTCTTGGAGAAGTCCATTAACTGCTATTAATCAAGTTTACTTAGGGAATAGCCACTGCTATTAATTGCATCAGGAGCATGGGATCTTCTTAGTGTTTGGGTAATTGCGAGATTCTTGTGGCCTGGTTTGGCCTCTGTTGGAAACAGGATGCTGGGCTTGATGGACCCTTGGTCTGACCCAGTATGGCAATTTCTTATGTTCTTATGCTTCATTTCTCTTGAAATTTCCCCTTTGGTTGAGTTAGCAGGGCCATTGGGAGTGGAGGCCCCACTGCAGAAGTCAAATATGAAGGCAGATTAGTGAAATTAATGAACTGTATCCACCTTGTGGCAAAAAACTAACTAATACTTCCCTGGCCATCAGCTGATCTGTGATCAACAGTCTGAATACTAGGGACTTGAGAGAATTCACCTGATCTGACCAAAAAAATGTTCTCTCTTGTAGAGTCTGTCCATGCCCATTGAATTTTATTTTCTGGGATGGAATTAGTCGATTTCTTGAAATTCACCAGAAATCCTAACAACTGCAGGAATTTAATTTTTTAAGTTTGCAGGAAGGTTAATACACTTTCCCAGGAAGTCACCACTACAAGCCAGTCATTCAGGTAGGGGAAGACTTGAGTGCCCTGTCATTGCAGGTATACTGCTGCTACAGCTGGATACTTAGGGCCTGATTTTAAAAGGGTTACGCGCATAAGTTATGCGCGTAACCCTTAAAAAAAAACCCTGCGCGCAAGTCCCGGAGCTTGCAAAAAGGGGCAGTCGGGGGCGTGGCCAGGGGGCGTGGTGTCTGCTTGGGGGTGTGTTCGGGGGCATGGGGGCGGTCCGGGGGCATGGCCGAGTGCCCCGACACAGCGGCCTGTGTCGGGGCCTGCCACGGCAGCAGACAGCCGACGCGTGTAAGTTACGAATGCCCGAAGGCAGGCGTAACTTCGCGGATAAAGGTTAGTAGAGGGATTTAGGTAGGGCTGGGGGGTGTGTTAGATAGGGGAAGGTGGGGGGAGGTGGAAGGAACGGGCAGCTTGCGCAGGGCTCGGCGCGCGCAAGTTGCACAAATGTGCACCCCCTTGCGAGCGCCGACCCCGGATTTTATAAGATACATGCGAACAAAAGTACGCGCGCGCGCTGTTTTTTAAAATGTACCCCTTAATGAAAACACTTGGTGCCGCTGACAGGCCAAAGGGTAGTACTCTGTACTGATAATGGGAAGAGTCCCCCACAAAGTGCAGATAAAGCCAGTGGAAGGGATGAATGGGTATATGAGCATAAACTTCCTTTAGATTCAGAGCGCACATCCACTCCCCTAACTGGATGAAGGGGAGAATTATGTAGAGAGAATTTATTTTGAATTTCTCTTGGAATATATGCTTGTTCGAGCTTCTTAAATCCAGGATAGGTCTCAATTCCCGGGTTGTCTTAGAGATGAGGAAGTAATGAAAGTAGAACCCCTGGCCATAGTGGTGGAGTGGAATAGGTTCTATCGCCCACTGATGGAGGAGCAATTCCACTTCTAGGCATCATTTCAAGTGAAAAAGATCCAGATTGAAGGCTAAGCAGTAAGGAAGTGTGGGAAACCATGAGAAATGCAAGTAATATACAGACCACAATCTTGAGAACCCAGGAATCTTTGGTAAACTTGTGCTACTCCAGGTATGGCTGGATTATTTTTCCTACCAGAAAGGATGGTTGCTGGGTTTTTCAGGTGGTCAAAAACTTGGTCCAGGTTTGGGCTGGACATGTTCTGTTGCTTTTGGTTGTCTGCACTCATGTTGAACTCATAGTTGCTGTTGTACAAGTCGAGGTGAGATCCATTAACACTGGAACTGCTGGCAGGAGTGTCTCTGGAAAAATGGTGTTTTAAAAGTGTAGTAAGTGCTTCTCACAGAAGACTGTTGCTCTGATCTTGTGGAGAAGGATTGGACCACCACATATTCCTTTATTTGCGTTACCATTTCTCTGAATTTTTCCCAGAAATTATCACCCAGACAAAGATCATGTGCCAATTTGTCCTGGTCGTTATCCCGCAAGCTACTGGCTCTCAGCCAAGCCATGCGGCATGCTCTGATGAAAGCTGATGAAGTACATGCCATTGTATTGAATGCTTCAGAAATAGATTGAATAAGATAGCATATACATCTATATATATATATATCTCCCACTCTATTTAATATTTATCTCCTCCCTCTCTGCCATTTCCTCTCGTCGCTAAATTTGAAATTCTACGTATACGCAGACGATGTCCAAGTTTTGATTCCTATAACAGGCTCTTTGGACTCAGCAATCAAATTATGGGAATCTCACCTTCAAACTATTAACCATCTCCTTACTAGCCTCAACCTGGTGTTAAATACTGCTAAGACTGAAATCCTGCTTATCACCCCTGAAAATAGTCTACACTTACAACAATTGCACACTATCTCCCACATCACTCATGCTAGAGATCTTGGAGTTATTATTGACAACCATCTGAGCTTAAAGAAATTTATAAATTATACTATAAAAGAATGCTTCTACAAGTTACAGGTGCTTAAAAAACTCAGGCCTCTCCTATATCACCATGACTTCAGGACTGTACTCCAAGCAATCCTGTTCTCTAAGGTCGATTATTGTAACTCGATCCTACAAGGTCTACCAGCTGTTACATTATTTTATTTATTTTATTTATTTATTTAAGGTTTTTATATACCGGCAATCATGAGAACATATCTTGCTGGTTTACATGAAACGGGAGTGCATTAAATACATCAAACTAGAACTCAGGTGACCGAAAGTACAGTTACAATTAACAAGGGTGGCAGAACTTGGTGAAGAGGAAGAAAAAGGAAAGAATAAATGGTTAAACGATATACAAGTCACATTACAAGTTATGTACAAATGGCATGATTAATGGCTGAATGTTTTGAGGAGTCCTTGGGTTGTGTCCTTGGATTGTGTCATTAAATTGTGTCTTGGAAAGCTTGCTTGAATAACCAAGTCTTAAGTCTTTTCCTAAAAGTTGGGAGGCAAGGTTCCAGTCTGAGATCTGTGGGCAATGAATTCCACAGAAGGGGGCCAGCTGTGGAGGTGGCGCGATCTCTTAGGGTAATGTGTCTAGTCGTTTTTGCAGGGGGAACTTGGAGTGTGCCTCTATAAACATCTCTGCAACTCTATAAACTCTATAAACTCTATAAACTCTATAAACATCTCTGCAACTACTCCAAAACGCAGCTGCAAGGATTTTGACCAACACTAAGCGCAGAGATCACATCACGCCCATTTTAAAAGACCTACATTGGCTTCCAGTTAATTTTAGAATTGTTCACAAATTCCTCACCATTATTCATAAAAACATCCACCACCAGACTCCACTAGACCTACTACACCCTCTCAAACTACACTCTTCAGCTAGACCTTTGAGAGATGCCTATAAGGGATCCCTTCATGTTCCCCCAATCAAATTGGTACAAAGATTATCAATCAGGGACCGGGCCTTTCAACAGCAGGCCCCACCATTTGGAATACACTACCCCCAGACCTCCGACAGGAAACCTGCCTCATAAATTTTAAAAAGAAACTGAAGACTTGGCTTTTCGGTAGAGCCTTTCCTGTCTCCTAGACTATATCCTACTAAGATATTTTTCAATCAGCTGTACTTCAATAACTAGCAGAATGTCATATAATCATGTTATAATGCTAGAGTTATTCTCCTGAGGTTGGCTTCAAGCCCCTTCTCTCTGTTATATCTCTCTACTTTGATTATCTGTCTCTTCATTTCCAATTCCTAGTTACTCTCCCTTGTTATAATGTAACTTTTTACCTTCTGCTCACAATCTGTCTCCTCTTTTGAGGTTTGACTAGTTACTGTTAATGTACTATCGTTCTATGTAAACCGAGTTGATTTGATCTGTATCAAGAAAATCGGTATATAAAATCCCTAAATAAATAAATAAATAAATATACACTCAGAGTCTAAGAGTGGCTGAGAGTATGTGGAACCACCTTCCCTAATGGAATTGAGGGCTTTAATATTTATATGCAATCCTGTAAGTATTGAGCCATGTAGAATTAGTAAACAGAGATGCATGAATTAAGCCTGGAGCTCTAGAATACCTTGTTTCCAAAATTGTCCAGTAGCCTGGGATCTTTCCCTAGTGGAGAATTCAAGAATATTCTCATTTTCTTTGCTCTTTTAAGAGCTGATTCTACTACAGCTGGTTGATGAGGGAGTTGCACTGTCTCAAACCCTGGTGATTTTTGCACTGTATATTCGAGGCATAGTTTCCTTGCCACTGGAACATAGGAAATAGGATTCTCCCACATTCTTGTGTGTAATTCTTGTAGGATAGCTTGGATTGGAATGGCTGCTAGCACCACCTACCATGGTTTCTAAAATTTGGAGGAGGCCAAAGACCTTTTGCACGAGGATCTCTGTCGTTATGCACATTAACTTCAAGTTCTTTTCCCAAGTTGTCCAGAAATCTGACGTGAGAGAGGACTTCTGGTGGAAACGAGTGTTCTGTAGATTCAGATAGGGGGTTGGAGTTATTCCCATTGGACCCTCTTCAGAGCCTTAAGGTGATGGAATACTCATCCAGAACTCAGTGATGAAGATGGTAACTGAGGAGGGGCCCTTGGTTGTCTTAGAGGAGTTTACTTCTGGTGTAAATCCTCTGACTGGCTGAACTCCACAGCAAGGGAGAGGCTGCAGGCTGGAGCCTTCTTGCAGGGGTTCTGATGGAGTATCCCTATGCATTGGGGATACTGAGGTTCCTTCTCAAGGTAGTAAATCTGAAATTCTGGAAAGGAGAGGTTGTAAGGCACCTTCCTTAGCTGCTAGAGAAGTAACGAAATCCTTCACTAACTCTACCACCTGGTCTAAGGGCTGAGATGCCTTCTGGCCTGGTTTGGGAGGTGGAATATTCTCTTCTACTACTCGAAAAGAATCTTGCATATTTTCTGGGCTCTGTAGTATTTGTATTATGGTCCAATTATATGTGAAAGTTACCAGACAACAAATGGGGGATGGTGTTTCTAGACATAACCCTTGCTCCAGTAGCTTTTTGTGTAAATGCTATGGTAATTGGAGGGGGCAGGTGAAGCATATCCCTTTCTGCCCCTGACAAAATTCTCAGCGTACTGCTGCATGATATGTAGAAAATGGAAGTCTTTTCCAAAATCAGTGGTGTTGAGGCTTGATGTATTTCACGTTCTGGGCCTCGATGCGCCGAGGACTTATCTATCCACAGTGCCGGGCTGAGGCAGCAAAGTAACTTAGAATAAAAAATATTAAGAATTCACAGGTAACAGAAGAAAGAAAGACAGAAAGACAGGGTACACATCTGTACGGGTGCTCACACTGGAATTCCCACAAAAGCTCTATGAGCTAAGAGAGAGGGGTCAGTTTAGGCCGCCAGATGACATCACCTCCATGTCATGGCTAACTCAGGCCTCCTCGTTGATGGAGAAACTCCCTGATAGGAAATTGTGTACCAGAAATTTTGATTTCTCTTGCCTGTGTTTCATAAACTTTTTTTTTTGCTGTGTTTTTTCTTGTTTGTAGGATTTTAAGGAGTATGTCACCAAACTGGATGAAATCATGGTTCTAAAATCAAAGTGTATCCAAAGTATGCGAGCCCAACTGCAGCTGTACTTGGCTTATCGTAAGCCTGAGCTATCCGCAGAAAGGACCTCAGCCTCCTAGACTGCACACTGGAATAATGACGTGTTTCGTGCTGAATGAATCACAGCAGCCACACAAGTGCTCCTTACCCATGTTTAAAGGCCAGGCAGACCCAGCCAGCAGTGGGGTGGGAGGCTTTGGTTTAGCTTTCCTCTTGAACCCCCTACACCGTTGGCTTAACTGGATCCGGCATGCTTTGGCACAGAGCTTCACTTATCTCAACCCAGGCCACAGAGACCCAACACCAGAAAGAACACAGGCACTACAGAGCTCAGTCACGTCTTACAAAACTGCTTTCAAAATTCATCAAGGCAGGATTATACACACCTGAAATAAAAGCTCAAAGGCATGGCGAGGTCTTGTTTCCTAGACGAAAAGGTAACACTGGCCCACTTCAGCTCTATTAGCACAGACACTGATGCAGTAGAGTTTCTTCCCCTTAGTCCAGAGGGTGCAGTGCATAGTGAGAAATTAAAAAAAAAAAAAATCAGGCTTAGAATGTGATCTTATGACAATATTGTTAAATCACCTTAAATGTGATGTACTAGATGCTGTATTTAACCCAGCAGCCAAAAGAGCTGAAATCTTTATTAAGCCATTTAAAATGACTGTACCTACTGTGTACGATGCAGAATGAGGAGGAGTACCCAGGCCATGTTTGTTTACAATATTACTTCTAGTTCCCATGGATTGATGTGGTCATCAGAAAGCATCTGGAGGTGGTACCGTATCCCTATTATCATTTCTTTTCCTTCCTAGGATCAATGGTCAGAACCAAGTGCTCTATGCTGGCAGGGAAGTGCCCTCTGTGAATGAAACAATGCCACTTTAATATCAGCACAAGCACCCAGTCCCCGTCCCCCCAAGAAAAGGATCATTTGATGCCACAGGACTGAGGCACAGAGGGAGAAGGGGGGTTTATTGTGCTTTGCCCCGGAGGTAGGGGTAATGCTTGAGGTAGATTTCCTACTCTTGAATTTGCAGGGAAGGAGATTAATTACTGCAGGCTGCTAATGGCCCTTTAAGGACAGTGGCGACAGGGGAGGTGGGAGTCTGGTGGGTATCAGCTATGAGACAGCAGCAGGTGCTGATAGCTGCTTTTTTTTTTTTTATTATTATTATTATTATTATTATTATTATTAAACTGCACTTCTTGAGGTACAATTAATACCAAAGTTAACACTTCTTTTGCCTAAATATGGGCTGTGATGATTTTAAGTGAGCCAATTAGTACATTAGTTAATTTAAATTTTAATGCAGAAACTGGGATGTTAGAAGTGTATTAACAAAAAAAATGGCTGTTAGAGACCTTTAATCCATATTAACCCCATGGACTTAACAAGTATTAAAACATTAGCATTATTTAATAATTAGGCTCCTTAATTAGTTGACAAGGAATCACAAGAAAAAAGTGCTGATGTGCCTGTGCACAAACTCCTTTGCGATAAGCTGGTAGATAGCCAGATCCCCACCACACTCTGCTTGTGCCTCTTTAAGCAGCAGGCTGCCTCTTTGAAAAGCAGAGAGCAGTTCATTCCCTGTACGTACCAGGATCAGTCCAGACGGTGGGTTATGTTCCCCGTCCAGCAGATGGAGTCAGAATAAAAACTCGAGAGGGGGCACTATATAAGCCCCTCCCCTTTCCTCACTCTTCAGTATTCTTCTGACTCCAGCAGATGTGAGCAGGGGACTCTGCGGTCCCCAGTGCAGGAGATTAGGTTTTCTAGTTTTCTGTTTTCTTTTGCTTTTTTTCTCATAAAGGGATCAAGTAAATAAGTAAAAGGTATAATTTTGAAACAATTTAGTTTCTGGGGAGACTCAGCAGCTTTTTGCCTTTTGAGTTGTGAGGTGCTTGCTGCCAGGTCTGTACCTTGTTTCTTTCTTCCCCCCCCCCTCCCCCTCCGTTTTTCAGGGCACCCTTCTTTGGGTATTGGGGGAGTGTTGGGGAATTTTCTTGTGTTAAAAAAAATAAATAAAAAATAAGAAATTTTTTTTCCTCAGGCTTTCTCGTTGTACTCTCTGTATTCGGGCCGGACCCGGGGTGCATACTAGTGGCGCTAGTCACTCCCCCTCCCTCTCCCGTTATTTTAAATTAGTTTCAGCCGCTACCGACCCATGGTTCGCGAATCCTTCTCCCGGGACCGTCGGACACCGGGAGGTTTAGTCCTTCGGCGCTTTCTCTGGGTCGGTGGGGGAGGGGTGATCTGTGTGCCCACGGCGTTTCTGCACTGCGAATAGCGCGCTCTTTTTTTCCTGTCCTTCCTAAAAAAAAAAAAAAAAAAGCCGAACAGACCATGCCACGCTCCTCTGAGTGTTCTGCCTGCGGCAGGCAGGCTGGTCGGCTCTCACGGGAGGGCCTCTGTGACTCCTGCATTTTTGAGGATGAAGTCACCGAAGGACAGGAGGACGAGTCCGCAGGTCCTCGCTGTGAGGACCGCACGTCTCGAAAGCGGCAGGCCCCGTTCCCTCTGAGTGCGGGAACGGCGGCCATTTTGTTTTCAGAAGGGGAGGAAGATCCTGAAGGCCTGACTCCGGTGTTGCCCTCTGGCTCTGCGCCACTCCCTGGCCCGGAACCTGGCAGTCGTGGTGGGGAGCACCAGGATAGTCTTCCTCAGGGACCTCTGGAGTTTTCGCCCGAGTTCGTGCTTCTTATGCACCGGGCTTTCTTACAGTGCAAGTCTCAGCCCTTGGAGACTCCTGGGGGACTCCCTCCTCCCAAACAGGCGCGTCTGGGATCGTCCCTGGAGGGGTCTTCTTCCCAGGATAGGGCGTTACCTCATGCAGGAGACCCAGGACCCTCCCGGGTCCCGCAGGCCCCAGTGGGTGGCCCCAGCAACCCCCCCCCCCTGACAGGGGACCCGCTCCTGGATGCAGAGGATGACCCCACGTTAACTTCTCAGGTGGGAGGTGGATGACCCAAGGGTCCTACGAATTTTTCAGTATGATGAGTTGGATGATCTAATTCCTCATATCCTCCAGGAATTGGATATTGATGCTCCCCCAGAACCAGTAGCAGCCTCTTGCCAGGGCAGAAAGGGGGACCCTTTGCTGGCAGGCCTTCGTCCTCTGTCGAAGGCGTTTCCAACTCATCCCACCTTTTTGCAACTGATCTCTAGAGAATGGGATTCACCGGAGGCCTCTCTCAAGGTCAGTAGAGCAATGAACAAACTTTATCCTCTGCCAGAAGATTTTTTGGAGCTCCTCAAAGTTCCTGCTGTGGATTCCGCAGTTTCGGCCGTAACTAAGAGCACTACCATCCCGGTCACGGGCGGTACAGCGCTCAAGGATCTCCAGGACAGGAAGTTGGAGGTTTATCTCAAAAGAATCTTTGAGGTTTCAGCATTGGGCCTCCGAGCGACCATCTGCACTTCTCTTGCACAAAGAGCGGGACTCCGATGGGTTCAACAATTGCTCACCTCCCAGGTTCTTCCGGATGCTGAAGCTCAGCAGGCGGATCGTTTGAATCCGTGCTCACCTAGGGAGCAGATGCCTTCTATGATCTCCTTCGGGTTCAGGCCCGATCGATGGTCGCTGCGGTCTCAGCCCGTCAGCTTCTGTGGTTGCGAAACTGGTCAGCGGATGCCTCTTCCAAAACACGCTTAGGCTCGCTTCCTTTTAAAGGTAAGTTTCTCTTTGGAGAGGACTTGGACCAGATCATCAAATCCCTCAACGAGAATGTGATTTACAAGCTTCCGGAGGACAGGCCGCGGACATCTAGGTCCTTCAGCTCCACCAGGTATCGCTCCCGTACTCAACGACGGTACCGTCCTCCCAGACAGCAGCAACAGCAGCATCAGTAGTCTCAGACTTCTCCCTTTTGTTCGCAGACCTGGAACCGGTCCTTTTGGGGCCGCAGGCCCGGCAAGGGAGGACAGCCCTCAAAACCCCAATGATGCCAGGCTGACCTGCGATCAGATTCCCAGACTGGGGGCTCGCATTGCCCGCTTCTATGGGGAATGGGCCCGAATCACGTCGGATCAGTGGGTCCTGGATATCTTAAGACACGGCTACGCCTTGGATTTTGTCCTCCCGCCCAGAGACAGGTTTCTTTTCTCCCCCTGCGGCTCTTTTCTCAAGAGACAAGCAGTCCGGCAAACTCTCGACCATCTTCTCTCTTTGGGGGCAATTACCCCAGTATCTGCTGCCGAACTGGATCGGGGTCATTATTCCATTTATTTTGTGGTGCCCAAGAAAGAGGGCAATTTTCGGCCCATCCTGGACCTCAAGACTGTCAACCAGTACCTCCGGGTCCCACGTTTCAGTATGGAAACTCTGCGCTCAGTGCTGGTGGCGGTCCACCCAGGGGAATTCCTCACATCCTTGGATATAACAGAAGCTTACCTGCATATCCCGATTCACAGGGCGCACCACCGCTATCTTCGTTTCAAAATTCTAGGACAGCATTTTCAGTTTCAAGCACTCCCGTTCGGTTTGGCGACAGCTCCACGGGTTTTTACAAAGATTATGGTTGTTGTGGCCGCAGCCCTGCGCCGAGATGGGGTTCTGGTGCACCCTTACCTGGACGACTGGCTTATCCGGGCAAAATCTCAAACGGAGGGGGTCCAAGCGGTCAGCAAAGTGATGCGATTACTTCGGTCCCTAGGGTGGATCATCAACTTTCCCAAGAGCAGTCTCTCTCCATCCCAGTCGTTGAATTTTCTGGGTGCGCGCTTCGATACCAATCTGGGACAGGTGTTTCTAAGCGCGGACCGGGCACATGCCTTGTGCGAACAGATCCTCCAGTTCCAATCTCTCCAGGCACCCACAGCATGGAACTACCTGCAGGTACTGGGGTCCATGGCCTCCACCATAGACCTAGTCCCGTGGGCATTTGCGCATCTGCGTCCTCTCAGTGGGCCTTGTTATCCCGTTGGAAGCCGGTGTCGCGGGAATTTCAGGAGGTTCTCCCAATACAGACTGTTGCAAGGCTCAGTCTCCACTGGTGGCTGGTTCCTCGCCACCTAGCACGAGGGGTCTCCCTGGAGGTCCCAGACTGGGTGGTCGTCACCACGGACGCAAGTCTGACCGGCTGGGGAGCGGTTTGCGGGGCGGATTCCATTCAGGGCACTTGGACAGCGGAACAGTCCCGGTGGCCCATCAACCGTCTGGAAACGAGAGCGGTGCGCCTGGCGTTGCAGGAGTTTCTTCCCTTGGTCCGCCATCAGGCGGTCAGGGTCCTATCAGACAACGCGACCACGGTATCGTACATCAATCGTCAGGGAGGCACAAGGAGCCGTCACGTCTCGCTGGAGGCGGACAGACTGATGCAGTGGGCGGAGATCAACTTGAGTCGTCTGGCAGCCTCTCACATTGCGGGAGTGGACAATATACAGGCGGACTTCTTAAGCCGACAGCGCTTAGATCCCGGAGAATGGGAGCTTTCCGAGGAAGTGATGAGTCTAATAACCTCCCGCTGGGGGACTCCTCACATGAACCTCATGGCCACGGCCGCAAACGCAAAGGCCCCTCGATTCTTCAGCCGACGAAGAGAATACGGGGCGGAAGGAGTCGATGCCCTGGTTCTACCGTGGCCTCGGAAGATCTTACTGTATGTCTTCCCTCCGTGGCCCTTGGTGGGGAAGGTTCTCCGTCGCATAGAGAGCCATCCAGGTCCAGTCATTCTAGTGGCACCGGAATGGCCCCGACGGCCCTGGTTTGCGGACCTTCTTCATCTAGCGGCAGAGGGACCCCTGCGGCTCAATCATCTCTTCCACCTACTGCGACAGGGGCCTATATTTTTTGAGCAGGCAGATCGCTTCTGTCTTGCGGCTTGGCTTTTGAGAGGCGCAAGTTGAGACGCCGTGGATACTCCGAGGGAGTGATTTCCACTCTCCTAAGGGCACGCAAGACGTCTACCTCTGTCACTTACGTGCGCGTCTGGAAAGTCTTTGAGGTATGGTGCCAGGAGCGTTCTATTCGTCCGGTCTCTGCTTCGGTGACGCAAGTCCTTTCCTTCTTGCAGGTCGGTCTGGATTTGGGGTTAGCCTATAATTCACTTAGGGTACAAGTTGCGGCGTTAGGGGCTTTCCTGCACAATGGGCAGGACTCAAGGCTGTCGGCTCACCCAGATATTGTACGTTTCTGCAAGGTGCTAGACACCTGAAGCCACCCTTGAGGCCGCCTTGTCCGTCTTGGAATCTTAACTTAGTACTTCGTATACTGAGCGGGCAAGCCTCTTAGGTCGGCTTCTATCAAGGATCTCACCCTCAAGACAATATTTCTGGTGGCTATCTGTTCGGCCCGTCGTATTTCGGAGCTACAGGCATTGTCTTGTCGGGAGCCATATCTTCGCTTTACTGACGAAGGAGTCTCTTTACGCACGGTCCCGTCGTTCTTACCAAAGGTAGTCTCAGCATTCCATATTAACCAATCTGTCGATTTGCCTTCCTTCGCTTCGACGGAACCCAGGGAACTCCGCAAGCTTGATGTCAGAAGGTGTCTTCTTCAATATCTAGCGGTCACTAACGAGTTTCGTCTCTCGGACCACTTATTCGTACTCTGGTCGGGTCCTCGGAAGGGTCATCTGGCCTCCAAAGCATCTGTTGCCCGTTGGCTCAAAGGGGCAATCTCAGCCGCATATCTTGGAGCCGGGGAAATCCCTCCAATTTCTGTTCGGGCACATTCACTTCGGTCCCAGGCGACTTCCTGGGCGGAAAATTCTTCGGTTTCTCCCCAGGAGATCTGAAGGGCGGCCACGTGGACGTCTCTCCACACCTTCGCGCGCCACTATCGTTTAGATGTCCAGGCGCCAGGTTTGGATTCTTTTGGAGATAGAGTCCTTCGAGCGGGGCTGTCTGTGGCCCACCCATAGTAAGGGAAGCTTTGGTACATCCCACCGTCTGGACTGATCCTGGTACGTACAGGGAAAAGAAAATTATTCCTCACCTGCTAATTTTCGTTCCTGTAGTACCATGGATCAGTCCAGACGCCCTCCCTGTATTTTACGGGGTTTTTCTCTTCTCAGTTGGGATTGTTGACTCCGCTCGAAAGTCAGTCTTTCTGTTATTTCTCTGTTTCCTGGGATTTTTTCCAGTGTTAGTTATGGTTCACGTTCTGTTGGCAAGTTCCCTCTGGGGTAATGTTTAGGCAAATTTCACTTTTTTGGCCTCGTTTTCGGGCTTCTCTTTACTTGATCCCCCTATCTCCTCTCTTGTTGGCTTTGCTAGTCTAGTTTACTGAAGATTGAGGAAAGGGGAGGGGCTTATATAGTGCCTCCTCTCGAGTTTTTATTTTTATTCCATCTGCTGGACGGGGAACATAACCCACCGACTGGACTGATCCATGGTACTACAGGAACAAAAATTAGCAGGTGAGGAATAATTTTCTTTTAATGGTCAGTATGCAGCAGCGCCTACAGCAAAGAAGATAGATTAGAACTTCTCAAATGTGTGCTGGTGCAGCTAGGCAAGCTGGTTTTGACTATCCATGATGAATATACATGAGCAACTGCAATGCATTGCATTAAAGATCCAGCACAATCAGGACGGAGGCCATTCCACAGATCAGATAAAGCAAACCACTGTTTTGGATAAGAAAAGTTTATCTGAATGAGTTTATGGTTAATGGATTTTCAATGGTTGGAAGGCATGCAACCAGTCTAATTTTCAGGATATCCATAATAAATATGCATGGATTTGCATACTTTAGAGACACTGTCTGGAAATGTCTCATAAGCATATTTATTTTAGACATCCTGAAAACAAGACTGACTGGGTGTGAAAGGAGGACTGGGTTGAGAACCACTGCTTTACTCTTATGCAAATTTCTGATAGTCATGATGGACATGCTGAAAGCAACACTGGCTATGGAGTTACCAGGACACCTTTGAGAAGTATTCATTGAGAGAGAAAGACAAGGGCTGATTAGAAAGGTAGAGACGCTCTCATCGTGTACAGTGAGCTTCAGCTGCCACCCCTGAACAAGTACAGGGCAGAGTCCTATTAATAGAGGAGTGGACTAAACCCTCAAGGGCATTGGACCTGTCAGAGGAAAAAAAAAACCTTTGTGGGTGCAACAGTGCTTCAGCTGTCTACTCCCTACAGACTTCATAGCAGGTGAAAATATGCACCATCAAGCACAAACATAACTTTCAAAAAAAAAGTTGCTTCCATGCCTTCAAGCGTTAACCCTCTCAAAATGGTATAGTGCCTATGCCAGTACATGCTGGTCCTTTTGTCCTACAAAAGGCATTGAGAAGGTGTGGTACACAACCAGTACTGGATGAAAGGTTACTGGGATTTTGGTTGACTGTGGTGAACTGCAGCTTTAACAGAAGACTTCCTAACTGAAAGGACCAGAGTGCAGGATATGATTACAACTCATGTCAGCCATCTGCAAAGAAAATCGGTGGTTAGGAGCAGCTTTCTTCACTGTGTAAGGATTTAGAAATGTTCCAGTTTTAGGGCAGCTGCTACTTATGTGGGAATCTGACTGTTAACAGTTAAGTGAGGCACAAGGGTGTGCCCTAACATTTAACAGAGAGTAATAATGTACATTGAGCTTGAATTTAAACCAAATTACTTAAAATATTTATTTTTCATCAGATAGCTAGTTAGAGTAATGAAAGAACATTTGAAATGTTTTGCTTTAAATTATCTTAATACATGTATTCAGAATAAAATATTTATCTGCTCAATTTAAGAATTGATATTTGAAGTTGAGAATATTCTTCATTATAGCCCATTCCACTGACAAGGGAGTCATAGTCAATCTTTAAGAACAGCCCAGACTGCAAGCATCAGAGTGGCACAGGACCGGCCGCAATGCTCTGGAAAAGGTTGCAAGTGGAATTTAAGTCTCTTGTCTGGATCTCCATTTGATTGACCCTAGTAGGCATATGTCATATTAACAGATAGGGAGGGGGAAGAGCTATAACACAGACGTGAAATTAATGTAAGAGATAGAAGTGATACCTAAATGTGATCTAGGGACAAACTGATTGCATAAGTAAAACTATTTGGATTTTGGGCTAAGTTAAAGCAGAGTTGCTTACCTGTAACTGTTATTCTGAGTACAGCAGCATTAACAAACAAACCTGCGGCTGAGTTCATGGCACAGGATGATCAGCTATTGCCTGGAATAATCTAGAATGTTTTGTAGGTGTGGAGTGGTCTTACACCCAGCACCACTGAACTAAGCTCCCTCAGCTTAGAACAGAGGTTCTCACTGCAAGCCTTGAACCATACCCAGTAATTTGGATTTTCAGGATATCCACAATGAATATACACAAGATTGATTTGCATGTAAGGGAGGCAGTGGAGGTAAAGGTCTCATTCATATTCATCATCCATATCCTTAAAACAGAACAGGCTGTGTATGCCCTAGGAAGTGGGGTTGAAAACTTGTCTATAAACTAGAATATGGAGAAAAGAGGCAAGTGACTTCCCTGGTAAGAGGGCATCTGTGACCGTTAATGTTGCTGGCCACAGCAAATACCAATTGCAGGTAAGCACCTCTTTCTCCACAGACAAGGACAGGTGCGATGCCTGAGTACAGGGGTGTCTCTCCATCCCTTGTACAAAATAACCTACCACGCAGGTAACAGTGGAGGAGTTCCATCACCTAAGATTTAAAAAAAAGATTGCTGAATACTAACTGTATTTACTGTCCCAAGGGGAATCAGGGTCCAGGCAATGATGACATGCAAATGTGTAGACTAAACTTTTTGCTACCCTGTAAATAATTGCTGTCAGTTAACTTCCCCTCTTCTCACTTCCAGCTCCCAGTTATTTATTTCCCTGTTTTATTGTAACTGTCACTCTCCTTACCATGCTTTTGTTCCAGTTGCTTGAGTTCTCTTTTAATTTGCACACTTTGTTAAATGTGAACCGGTTTGATGTGATTCCTGTCATGAAAGCCGGTATAGCAAAAATAATTAAATAATTAAATAAATAAATAAACTACACCTAGCTACCTTACAAATTTCATAGATGGTAGAGGATTCCACAAAAGTAGTGGAAGCAGCAATTGCTCTGAGTTAGTACACATGGACCTGTCTCTCCCCAAAAAGACCCAATTTGTCATAACATAGAACAACGTTGCATTCAGTGAGCCAATTTCAAGGGTGCTCTTGCTCACTGCTCTCTTCCAGTCATGAGACAAAAAGTTGAGTAAAAGCTCAAACATTTATTTAGGGAAAATGCTCTTCTACATTCCAGTATAGGAACATATACCTCTATCCGACTGGAGCGTGATGGAGGAAGAAAAGTGTGTAGCACAATCTTATTTCAGGTGAAAACAGGAAACCACCTTTGGCAAAAACTTAGGATGTGGGCATAGGACTACTTTGGAAATATTCACATGGAAGATGGGGAGGTGACTAGTGTCCCAATCCCAAGATCTTCTGCCAATACCACGGTTTTAAACCAAATCATAGCCCTGCTAGCCATTCAATGTATTTTTGAGTTATCCCCCTGGTTTTCTTCAGTTCTATGATACTAGTTTTGTAACTCCTTGTTCAATGTAATGCACTCTTTGAGGCACTGTTTACTGTTACAATGTAAACCGAATTGATTTGTAACTTTTTACAAGAATTTCCGTATATAAAATGTTAAATAAATAAATAATAAATAGTGCCTAGTGCAGTTGCTTACCTGTAACAGGTGTTCTCCTAGGACAGCAGGATGTTAATCCTCACATGTGGATGACATCATCCGATGGAGCCCAACACAGAAAACTTTTGTCAAAGTTTCTAGAAGTTTTGACCAGCAGACTGAGTATGACCAGCCTGCTACTATTCGCATGTCCAGGCGAGGTCCCCCTTCAGTCTCATAACATAGCAAACGCAGACGACCAAAAAAATTAAAACAAACCGAAGGTGAAGCCAACATCGTGGGGAGGCAGGCAGGATTCCTGAGGAATAACATCCTGCTGCCCTAGGAGAACACCTGTTACAGGTAAGCAACTACGCTTCCTCCTAGGACAAACAGGATGGTAGTCCTCATGTGTGGGTAAGTACAGAACTCCAGCCTGCCTCAGTCAACCGGAAAGACCAACAGCAGCCGAACAAGGTGCCAACAGGCACAACACAACTGCAGCGCTGAGGAAAAATGGGTGGGCTGGTCCCTCAAACAGCACAAGAGAGAGAGTTGGGTTCAGGCCTGGAACAGATTACGTAAGATCCAAATGAAGGCACTGTCCTGACAGCTATCCCTATTGAGGCAGTAGTGAGCTGCAAACGTGTGGCGAGAACTCCAGGTTGCAGCCCAGCAAATTTCTGCAACGGGGACTGCAAGTAAATGAGCCACCGATACTGCCATAGGCCTCACAGAGTAAGCTTTTACCTTGTTGGTTAGCTGAAGGCTTGCCTGTATGTAACAGAAAGCAATGCAATCAGCCAGCCAGTTAGACAAGGTCTGTTTTCCCACCGCCACCCCTAGCCTGTCGGAATCAAAACACACGAAGAGCTGGATGGCCTAGCTGTGGCTCACCATGCAATCTAGGTAAAAGGCTAAAGTCCGTTCCCCTGGGAGGGAATGAGGCCTCGGACAAAAAAGGTGGGTAAAACAATGGACTGGTTGATGTGAAAATCAGTCACTACCTTAGGCAGGAACTTGGGATGTGTACACAGAACCACAAAGTCGTGGAAGAACTTTGTTTATGGTGCATACGTGACCAGGGCCTGAAGCTTACTGACCCTGTGAGCGGAAGTGAACACCACCACAAATATGATTTTCCAGGTGAGGAACTTCAGGTCACAGGACTGCAGTGGCTCAAATAGAGGCCGCATCAGTCTTGCCAGGACAATGGTGAGGCCCACCTCTTCATAAGGAGCCCTCAGGGCAAATTTCTGCAATGGGGACTGCAAGTAAATGAGCCACCGATACTGCCATAGGCCTCACAGAGTAAGCTTTTACCTTGCTGGTTAGCTGAAGGCTTGCCTGTATGTAACAGAAAGCAATGCAATCAGCCAGCCAGTTAGACAAGGTCTGTTTTCCCACCGCCACCCCTAGCCTGTCGGAATCAAAACACACGAAGAGCTGGATGGCCTAGCTGTGGCTCACCATGCAATCTAGGTAAAAGGCTAAAGTCCGTTCCCCTGGGAGGGAATGAGGCCTCGGACAAAAAAGGTGGGTAAAACAATGGACTGGTTGATGTGAAAATCAGTCACTACCTTAGGCAGGAACTTGGGATGTGTACACAGAACCACAAAGTCGTGGAAGAACTTTGTTTATGGTGCATACGTGACCAGGGCCTGAAGCTTACTGACCCTGTGAGCGGAAGTGAACACCACCACAAATATGATTTTCCAGGTGAGGAACTTCAGGTCACAGGACTGCAGTGGCTCAAATAGAGGCCGCATCAGTCTCGCCAGGACAATGGTGAGGCCCACCTCTTCATAAGGAGCCCTCAGGGTACCAATGGTAGTCAAAGAGGGGGCTTCAGCTGGAGGAGACCCCGCATGAAATGGCCAACCAGGGGCTAGACCAAAATGGACGTACCCAGTGATACGCGCTGACGTGCACCCTGATGGAACTGGTCTGGAGCCCAGACTTTGATAAGTGCCACAGGTAATCCAGCAGCTGGGGGAGAGGGTACAAGAAGGGGGTCTAACCCATGCCTTCAAACCAGATGGAAAAACACTATTTCGAGCTATAGGACTTCCTGGTGGAAGGTTTCCAGGACTCTACCAGAACCCAGGAAACAGTCCGAGAGCTGTAATGGCTGAAGAATTATGCACTCAACATCCAAGCCGTGAGGGCCAGTGCCCGGAGGTTCGGGTGGTGCAGGGTGCCCTGGTTCTGTGATATAAGGTCGGGCGCTGTTCCCAGCAGAATGGGTGCACGCACCCACAGGTCCTGAAGTGGGAACCACACTTGCCAAGGCCAGGAGGGGGCCACAAGAATCATGGTTTCCCCAGTCCTGCTGAAACTTTGACAGAGTCTTCGAGAGGAGTGGTAGAGGGTGGTATGCATACAGGAGGCCCTGCTCCCAGTGAAGGGAGAAGGCATGGCAGGTTAGATGGCCATTCCCCACTACTAGGGAGCAGAACCTGCTCACCTTGCGGTTGGGAGAGGGGAGGCAAACAGGTCCACATCCGGCATACCCCATCAGTGGAACAGGTCGGCTGCCACCGCTGGGATGAGGGACCACTCGTGTGGTTGGAAGGACTGACTGAGGCAGTCTACCAGCACATTGAGGTGACTTGGTATGTGTGTGGTCGATAGGTACATCCCTTGAGAGAGGGCCCAGCTCCTGACCTGCAGTGCCTCTTGGCAGAGGAGGAACAAGCCCACGGTCCTGTATGTTGATGTACCACATCGCTACCTGGTTGTCCATCCTGATCAGAACTTCCTTGAACAACAACTGATCTCTGACTGCCCAGAAGGCATACCGTATCGTCTGAAGCTCCAAAATGTTTATCTGGCAATGTGCTTCGGCGACAGTCCAAAGGCCTTGTGTGTATAGGCCATTTGTGTGGGCTCCGCACCCCTAAGGAGAAGCATCGGTGGTGAGTAGCACCTGAGGCGGCATGGGCTGAAAGGGAAGTCTGCATTCCAGAGTGGAGAAAGCTTCCCATCAGGCCAGAAATAGCCTGAGAGGATCCATGACAGTGACTGGAGGCTCTAGATTCTAACATGCCTGCTGCCACTGAGACCACAAGGCCCCCTGAGGGCTCCTTATGAAGAGGTGGGCCAAGGGAGTCACATGGACGGAGGCCACCATGTGGCCCAGTAGGCGGAGCAGGAGATGGGCTAGCACCCTGCTGCTGTTGTGGATGAGGGTAGCCAGTGAGGCAAGGGCAATCACCGGGTCCCTGGGCAGAAAAGCTTTCACTTGTGCTGTGTCCAGCCTGGCGCCTATGAAGTCCAGCTGAGGGGATGGGGACAGGTGCACCGTGGGGAAGTTTATAATGAATCCCACCAGCTGCAGGGTCTGCACCATCAAGGCCAGATCTTGCAAGGCACAAAGCGAGTTGCTCCTAACCAGCCAGTTGTCCAGGTATGGAAACACATGGACCAAGCACTGCCTGAGGTGGGCAGCCACCACCACCAAGCAGGGGGCTGATGCCAGCCCAAAGGGCAGCAGCACTTTGTATCAGAAATGTGCATTCCCCACCATGAAGCAGAGGTAGTTCCTGTGGTTGGGGACAATTCATATGGGCATATGCCTCCTTGAAGTCAAGGGAGCATAGCCCATCTCCTCCTCAGTGTGCCCAGAGAGACCATCTTATTTATTTATTTAAGATTTTTATATGCGGACATTCGTAGATACATCATGCCAGCTTACATTGAACATTGTTAACAGAAAAGAAAAAGTGTTACATGGAATAGGGTAGGGGCCGCCAAGGATCTACGGCAGTATAGGCTTTAACAGTTATATGATAGACGTAGCATTAACAAAAGAACGAGTTAACCAAAAATGCAAAGTAAACATCAAGCGAAAATTACATGAAACAGGGCAGTGATATATGATAGAAGCAGTATTAATAACAACAAGTTAACCAAAAATACAAAGTTAAGGGAAAACAAAAATTACATGAAGCAGGGCAGGTGATTCAGTGTAATCAATAGGGTAACGGGTTTACAAGATAAACGGTAGACGTGGTAAATTAACAATAATGACAAGCAATAGCGAAATGTTAACAGTAAACAAGAATTACCTGAAGCAGGGATTACAAGATATATGGAGGGTGCAGTAGTTAACAATAATGAATTAAGCAATAATGCAACGATAACAGAGAACGAAATATCAATGGAGTAGAAGTATGAATGCAACAGAGAGAAACCTGTTCAACGCCCTGAGGTCAAGAATGGGGCACAAGCCACCATTCCTTTTCGGGAAGAGGAAATACCTAGAATAGAACCCTTGGCCCTATTTATTTATTTATTTATTTAAGATTTTTATATACCGGCATTCGTGATACAATCACATCATGCCGGTTTACATAGAACAAGGGGTGTACAATGAACAATTGAGTAACTTATTGGTGAGGAAGTAAGCAGTTACAAATAACAGGGGAGATAAAACTGGCAGAAGAGGAAAAAAAGGATAGGATAACATTAGATAACAATAAAGATATTTATTGATTTATTGATTACTATTGATGGTGAGGGTCTGGTTCTACTGCACCCGCTGCGAGGAGGGCAGCAAGTTCTGTTTGAACAACAGGCAAATGGGCAGATGCACTCCACAATGGACATGGGGGAGGTCTCTGGGAGCCTGCTGAAGTGCAGACTGTAACCCTGGCGGACAATGGAGAGGACCCAGTGGTCTGATGTTCTCTCTTCCTAGTGCCGGGTGAAGCTGAGGAGCCTGCCGCCAATTGGTGGATCTGTCGCCAGGGGGAACTGCTAGCTGACTTATGCTCCCTCGCCGCCACTCAAAAGTCCATGGCCGGGGCTTGCTGGGGAGTATCTAGAGGCCCGCTGCTGGCAGGGACGACCCCTGGAACTGGTTCGAGGTGGGCGAGTCCGAGCAGCCAGAAGGTAATATTGCCTCTGCCGATAAAAAGGTTTACGAGAACCTTGCCTGGAGGATTTCCTGGCTGAAGACAGCCCTTCTGAGGCACTAGTGGACAGCTGCTGGAGAGTATTTTTATTTATTTATTTGAGTTTTCTATTCGTATCATGTCGGTTTACATAAAACGAGGGGTGATCAATACATTATAAACGTGCATAAATATAACATGAGAGTATACATTTACAAATAATAAGTTATAACAAGTGCGCAGAAAAATCAGTTACAATAAAACAAGGATGGTTCTAACTGGGAGAAGAAGAAGAGGATGATAGAAGTTTAACAAGAAGTAGAACGTGCAGTGTTTGGTATGTCTGTATCAGTTTAATGGGTGATAATCAGTCTTTCTGTATTTGGTGGAAGAGCATCAGTCAGAGTCCAGAAAGGCTTTCTTGAACAGCCATGTCTTGAGTCTCTTTCTGAAGGTTGGAAGACATGGTTCCTGTCGTAATTCTAAGGGGATTGAGTTCCATAGTGGGGGACCTGCTGTAGAGAAGGCCCTGTCTCTCAGAGTTATATGTTGGGTGGTATTGGCGTGTGGTACCTGTAGAAATTCTCTGTACACTTCTCTAGTGGGTCTGTTGGAGGAGTGTTTTTTGAGTGCTATTTGTAGATGGAGTGGAGCTAGTCCATGGATATTTTTGAAGATTGTGGTGAGAGATTTATGGATTATTCTGTAGTGGATTGGCAGCCAGTGAAGGTCTTTAAGGACTGGCGTAATGTGATCTCTTCTTCTCTTGTTAGTTAGGATTCTTGCTGCCGTGTTTTGAATCATTTGGAGAGGTTTGGTATGGGATGATGGGAGGCCTAGTAGTATAGTGTTGCAGTAATCTATTTTCGCAAAGATTATTGCTTGGAGCACTGTTCTATAATCATGGAAATGAAATAGGGGTTTTATTCTTTTTAATGTGTGTAGTTTGTGGAAACAGTCTTTAGTTGTTTGATTAATAAATGCTTTTAGGTTTAGTCTGTTGTCTAAGGAGACTCCTAGATCTCTTACTTTTGAGATTTGTAAGTTGGCTGGCGGGTTCGTAGTGATTTTGCAGTTATCTGGTGAGATTAGCAGGAATTCACTTTTTGATTGGTTTAGAATTAGGTTTAAGCTGGATAGGAGGTCATTAATTTCTTTAAAGCAGTTTTCCCACAGTTTTAGAGTTTTATTGATGGATTCTTTGAGGGGGATCACAATCTGGACGTCGTCAGCATAAATAAAGTGTTTTAGGTTCAATTTGTTTAGAAGTTGGCAAAGCGGGAGAAGGTATAGATTGAAGAGTGTTGGTGAGAGAGAGGAACCCTGAGGAACTCCTTGTGAAGATGGGTATCTATGGGATTCTTTGTTGAAGATTTTGACTTTGAAACCTCTGTTCTCTAAAAAAAAGTCTTAAACCATGATATCATGGTTTAAGTATCATGATAGTCCTTCAGCTGCCACACCGTATCCTGGACCTTATCTCCGAACAGATTCTCGCCTGTACAGGGGAGGTTGGCGAGCCTATCCTGGACCTCCGGCCAGATGTCCGAGGCCCAGAGCCAAGCCATCCTTCTGGCGCTGATGCCCACGGCACCTAAGCGAGCTGTAGTTTCAAAAAACATAAGTGGAACGCACCTCGTGTTTTCCTACTTCCAGACCCAGTGGGGCAATGGCGGCAAGGGCTTCCTGTTGTTGGGAAAGGCCCTCCACAAAGTCCTGGACTTGTTTCCAGAGATTGCGGATGTACTGAATCATATAGAGCATGGTGGCTTCGGCAATTTTTCTTCCTATGGTGTCTAATTCCCTATGCTCGCATCCCGGATGAGCAGAGGCATGGATATGGGAATGCCGTGCCTTTAAGGCAGACTCCACAACCACCGACTGGTGGGGGAGCTGTCTCCTCTCAAACCCCAGGGCCTGTTGCACCAAGTAGGTGGCATTGGCCTGTTAACTGGTGAGACAGAGATGGGGTGTTCCCACATGCAGAGGAGGAGTTCCTTAAAAATATCGTGGATTGGAACAGCCACGATTTCCTTAAGAGCGTTGAACTGGAGGACTTCCAGCATCTTGTGACGTGCATCCTCCTCCTTAAGGAGCTGAAAGGGAATGGCTTCAGCCATAGCCCTGATAAACCCTGCAAAGGACAGGTCCTCGGGTGGTGACAGACACCACTCCTCTGGAGGAGAGGGTTCCAAGAGGGGGTCATCGGAGTAGTCTGAGGACAAGTCTGGAGTCATCACCCCAGGGGTCATAGGGACCTTCCTTCTCACTTAGGCCAAGATGTTGAGGGCAGCAGCCCTAGGCTCCAAGGGCTTCGGAGGCCGTAAGGGCACCGATGGCTCACCTGGCATTGGGGGGGGGAATCAGCAGCCGTGGTAAGCTGGAGAGATCCGGCAACAACTCTGGGAACTGTGGACAAGGGAACACTACTGGCCGCATCTTCCTCCTCTAAGGACCAGAGAATCGGGATCACTCTGATGGAGGGGCACCTTGTGCACCAGCTGTGTCAGTAGTGTGCCAAGGACATCCTGATGCTCCGCTCAATGGCAGAGGCTCGGCACAAATAGGGGGGCCGGTGGCACTAGCAGCTCAACACTTTGCAACGCCTTGAGCACCACCGATTGCACCCTGCGGACCAACTCCTCCTGGAAGTCCTGGGTGACCAAGGTCTGATGGAAGGGGACGAGGCCTTGCCAGCTCATCCTCAGGTCCCTGAGGAGGCACAGCGCCCTGCACCAATGTCAGTGGGGAAAGCCTTGGGCTACCAGGGGCATCGGAGGATGGGGCCGCAGACAGCTGGTGCTACTTCGATGGCAGCTCGATGGTCGCCGATGTTGCTCCAGAGCCGGAACAGTGTCTAGACAGTGACCGGTGCCAGTGCTTACAGGACCGCTGCTGGTGCTTGGTCTGGTCTTTCCCTGGGGCTGAGGAAGCCAATGACTCTGAGGTTCGGGAGAGTGGAGAGACCATCGAAGATAGATCTCCCTCTTCCTGGTCCTTGGAGGTGTTAGCCAGAGGGGTCATGAGGGGAAGTGGCTCAGATGGCTCCCCACATTCCTTGGGTATCAAAGAAACTGAAGCAGGCATGGTGGACTTCAGGGTCCCGAAAAGTTTCTCCCATTTTGTCGAGGCGCGCCCAATGCCCTTTGGGTGTCATCTGGTCACAAGGACATTGTGCGAGACCCCAGACAGAGGATGCAACCTCATGCAGGTCCATGATGAACATGGTCCGCGGGCACTGGGGGCACAGACAAAAACCAGTTGATGACCTGGCGTTCGCTCAATGACCAACAGACACCATGGGGGTGGGAAGTCAGGAATAGAGTTGGGAAAAAATGACCAAAAGTCTTACCATATCAAGGAGGCACCAACCGAGAAGGGGGACCCGAGGACCTGAAAAAACAACCCGAAGAAATAGAGGAAAAATGGAAAAAGTTGGAGCTCCACGGACCACGACGCAACTGTACCACGGAAGAGACTGAAGGGGGGACTTCGCGTGGACATGCAGATAGTAGCATGCTCAGTCTACTGGTCAAAGCTTCTAGAAACTGACAGACGTTTTCTGTGCCAGGCTCCATTGAATGTCACCCACATGCGAGGACTACCATCCTGCTTGTCCAAGGAAAAATCTACTTATTGCAGAGGTGACTAATAAGGAATGCCACCTTTAGCATGTTTTGCATGGAGGCACCTATCCATTGGTTTGAAGGGATCTGACAATTGTGTGATGATTATGTCAAGGTTGGATACTATTGGCAGCCTCAAGGGAGATTTCAAATAAAGTAACCCTTTATAAAATGAATAAGTAAGGGATTGTTTGAGATCAGCATTCTTACATTCTGGTCATGGAAGGCAGACAATGCACTCAGGGGTAGATTTTAAGAGGCGCGCGAACAGCCTACTTTTGCTTGCGCATCAGACTCAAGCAAAAGTACGCTGGATTTTAGTAGATACGCGCGGAGCCGCGCGTATCCACTAAAATCCTGGATCGGCGCGCGCAAGGCTATCGATTTTGTATAGCCTGCGCGTGCCGAGCCGCGCTGCCTCCCCCCGTTCCCTCCAAGGCCGCTCCGAAATCGGAGCGGCCTCGGAGGGAACTTTCCTTTGCCCTCCCCTCACCTTACCCTCCCTTCCCCTACCTAACCCACCCACCCGGCCCTGTCTACACCCCCCCCTTACCGTTGTCGGGGGATTTACGCCTCCCGGAGGGAGACGTAAATCCCCGCGCGCCAGCGGGCCTGCTGCGCGCCGGGCCGCGACCTGGGGGCGGGTACGGAGGGCGCGGCCACGCCCCCGGGCCGTAGCCACGCCCCGTACCCGCCCCCAAAACGCGGCCGACACGCCCCCGAAACGCCGCGTCGACCGGGCCCGCCCCCCGACACGCCCCCGACACGCCCCCCTCCGAGAACCCCGGGACTTACGCGAGTCCCGGGGCTCTGCGCACGCCGGGAGGCCTATGTAAAATAGGCTTCCCGGCGCGCAGGGCCCTGCTCGCCTAAATCCGCCCGGTTTTGGGCGGATTTAGGCGAGCAGGGCTCTGAAAATCTACCCCTCATTGAATTAGTCTTTAATCCTGGTTTTGAAAGATGCAGCATGGAGTTTAGGATCTCTGGAATTGTATAGGAAACCAGTATTAGGCTCTTCGCTTTGCACCACAAAGTAAATCTTGCCTGCGTGAAAGTAGGAGTCCTTAGTGGTCAACTTTCTAGCTGTTAGAAGTACTCAAGAGGTCACAAAAGCAGTTAAATGAAGAAATTATGGGGCGGATTTTCAGAGCCCTGCTTGCGTAAATCCGCCCAAAACCGGGCGGATTTACGCGAGCAGGGCCCTGCGCGCCGGTGAGCCTATTTTACATAGGCTCACCGGCGCGCGCAGAACCCCGGGACTCGCGTAAGTCCCGGGGTTTTCGGAGTGGGCGTGTCGGGAGGCATGTCGGGGGCGGGGCCGGAGCGCGCGGCGTTGCGGGGCGTGTCGGCAGCGTTTTGGGGGCGGGTACGGGGGCATGGCTACGGCCCGGGGCGGTCCGGGGGCGTGGCCACGCCCTCCGTACCCGCCCCCAGGTCGCGGCCCGGCGCGCAGGAGTCCCGCTCGCGCGTGGGGATTTACGCCTCCCTCCGGGAGGCGTAAATCCCCCGACAAAGGTAGGATGGGGGTTTAGACAGGGCCGGGCGGGTGGGTTAGGTAGGGGAAGGGAGGGGAAGGTGAGGGGAGGGCAAAGGAAAGTTCCCTTCTAGGCCGCTCCGATTCAGGAGCGGCCTAGGAGGGAACGGGGGTAGGCTGCGCGGCTCGGCGCGCGCAGGCTATACGAAATCGATAGCCTTGCGCGCGCCGATCCAGGATTTTAGCCGATACGCGCGACTACGCGCGTATCTACTAAAATCCAGCGTACTTTTGTTTGCGCCTGGAGCGCAAACAAAAGTAGGCTATTTGCGCTCGTCTGAAAATCTACCCCTATGGTTCTTTCAACATCTGTGCTAAGGCTGCAATTTTTTGGATGTAAAATAAGTTTCCTAGCATGTTCACAGATGGACTCAGGACCAGTGGGTATACACTCCCCTGCCAGCAGGAGACAGAGCAAGCTGACATCACAGTATGCATAACCCTGCAGTTACCCCAGCCTGCCAGTATTCTCTGGCTCCAGCAAATGGACATGCATCTCCCTATGGGGATTGTTTTGAGCTTTTTGAAAGGAGAAATTTGAAATTCTAAACTCAGGAAACGAAAGCACTGTGCTCCTGTGGTGATACCTAAAGGTTCCTCCCCAGTTGAGAACTCCTGAGGCGATTGCTGTGGTCCCTTGGTCCAGTAGCTGAGTTTCACAGCCTGCTAGTTCAGCTGAAAGGCACCAGGTGCAGGAGGCTGAGTGCGGATGCCCTTTTCCCCCGCAACCAGAGACAGTCTCTATATACAGCTGGTAAGCGCTGAGCTCAGGTAAGGTTTAAAAAAAATAGTTTTATCTGAATTGGAGAGAGGAGTTTCAGAACTTCCTCTGGTCTCCTTTCTTGGCACACTGGGCCAATGTTTGTTCCCACTCCCGTTAGGGTTGGGGAACTGGGCAGCCTGGCGGGTTAAAGTGGGCTCCCAATGGGGTATGCTCTGCACTTAGAATTTTTTCTTGCTCGCCGCGGCAGCCATTTTCATGCAATCTTGTGCATGTTCTGCTGCCCTCTATAGGGCATTGGCATGCGTACTGTGTGTTCTGTGCCCGCATTTTGGGTGTGCTTTTTATGCGCACAAACTTTGTTAGAAGCTTTATGTGGCGTACAGGGTATGCGTGCACCTTGCTGCTCTTAGGTGCATTTCATTTTTTAGCACAAGCCATTCAGACACGTTTACCGCAGTGATGGCGCCAGTAAGCAAGAAGCCTAAGCATCTTCCTATTTGTGGTGCCTGTCATATTAGAGCTTTTCAACCTGACCTGGCTTCTAACCTATGTCAGCACTGCAGACACTCAGGGAGAGTTGTCATCCTCGGATTTTGCTAAGCCTGGCTCTTTCCAGTCTGATGATGGGTTGGTCAAGGCCTTGACTGGGGGATGCCAGATCTTGGTTCTCCCTTGACTGGCTCCTGCACTGGCGAGGGCAGTTCTGTGGGACCTGCTCCAGTTCTTTCTGGGCTTGGTCTGGACCTGGCTACTTTTTCTTAGGTAAAATGTTTTCAAGGCTTACAAGCCTTTCTTCAGGCGCAAGCTTCTACTTCCCCCATTTGTCTAGTCAGACCCTCCGGCAGTGGCTCCTCCAGTCCTATGCTTAAGCGCCAGGGTTTGCTTCGGCTCCCTGCAGGCGTTCAACAAAAATCCAGATGGCACCGATTATGAGGTTGCTCCAGATTCCCTGGAAGATAAGGAAATTAGTCTAGGACTGGAACTGTATCAAACCATGTTGCAGTTCTTTCAGAAATGAACTGCCGGCCCTGATTTCCCAGACCTTGAAATAGCTGTGTGTTCCTGGTTTGGATGCTATGTCAGAGCTAAGAAACAATCCCATTTTGGTTTCCTTACGAAAAGCCTCTTGCTTCTCCCCGGTGATGGATGCGATCCAGGAATTGATTGATCTGGAATGGGATGCCCCAGAGGCAAATTTTAAAAGAGAGGTCGGACATTGGAAGGCCTGTACCTCCCTGGATCCGGCTGTGTAAGAGTGTTTGCGTTTTCCCAAAGTGGATGCTCTGGTATGTGCCGTGTCTAAGCGGACAATTATCCCCATAGAGGGAGGACTGGCCTTAAAAGGTGTACATAATAGGCTATTCTTAAGCCTTTGAGGGAGTGGAGATGAATTTACAGACTGGCTCTTGTTGTGTGCTAGTAGGGAGATCTTGTCTCCTTCTCTCTCAGGAGGTTGATAAGTCTGGAGGGAATTCCAGAGTGGTTATGGAGCCTGCTGCTGCCTTTTTAACAGACCTAGGCTAAGAGGAGTGGCTTTGGTGATAGCAGCCAGGCATAAACTCTGGTTGCAAAATTGGGCAGCTGACACAGCTTCCAAAGTCAATCTTAGCAAGATGTCCTTTAAAGGCTTGCTTGTGTTTGGGAGCAAGTTAGAGAAACTGGCCCCTTTTGTATGAGGTGTCGTTTCCAGGGTTCCAGGCCTTTTTGTCCCTTCAGAGGGACAACCTTTCAGCAGACTCAGCCTTTCAGTAAGTCTCAGTCCTTTCGTCCCGGCAGCCCAAGAGAGGAGTGGGCTTGGGTGGTGAACCTTCCTGAGCTTCCCACCTTCTGGAACAGGAAATAGGACAACGTCCCTCTCTTTTATTGGAGGTGGGTGGAGATCACATCGGACCAGTGCATCCTGGAGGCGATACACTAAGGGTATTCACTGGAATTTCACAGTATTCCTCAGGACGTGTTCATGGTGCCCCGTTGCCACTCTCTGCAGAAGTAGGCAGTGGAGTGTGGCAGTGAAGTTTCATGCTTCTAAGGCTCCTCAGACAGGGCTGTGGTTCCGGTGCCTATATCGCAAGAAAGTATGGGGCGATATTTATTTATTTAGAGCTTTTCTATACTGACGTTCATGTAACATCACATCGGTTTACATAGAATTCAGGTTACTTATTTATTTATTTTGTTGTGCCCAAGGCAGAAGAGGTCTACTTTCGTCCCATCTTGGATCTCAAGAAGGTCAATCATCACATGAAGGTGACTCATTTTCAAACGGAAACCTTAAGCTCTGTAATAATGACAGTGCAGTCAGGGGAATTTCTGACCTCCTTGGATCTGTCAGAGGCTTACCTTCATATTCCCATCCAATTGGAACATAGAAACATATAGAAACATAGAAATGACGGCAGAAGACGACCAAACGGCCCATCCAGTCTGCCCAGCAAGCTTCACACATTTTTTCTCTCATACTTATCTGTTTCTCTTAGCTCTTGGTTCTATTTCCCTTCCACCCCCACCATTAATGTAAAGAGCAGTGATGGAGCTGCATCCAAGTGAAATATCTAGCTTGATTAGTTAGGGGTAGTAGGGGGTAGTAACTGCCGCAATAAGCAAGCTACACCCATGCTTATTTGTTTTACCCAGACTATGTTATACAGCCCTTATTGGTTGTTTTTCTTCTCCCCTGCTTCTACAAAGCGTAGAAAGCGTTGGAACACCAACGCTTTCTACGCTTTGTGGTGTTGGGGCACCATTATCAGTTTTGGGTGCTGCCTTTTGGTCTAGCCACTGCTCCCAGAACATTTTCCAAGATTATGGTGGTGGTAGCGGCAGCCTTGCGAAAAGAAGGAATCTTGGGGCACCCATAGTTGGATGATGGGCTGATTCGAGCCAAATCTGAAGAAGAGAGCCACCTGTGTGTGTTGGAGCTGAAGAGAAATAAGGCTATATGCATCTTTCAGATCCAGACAGTGCAGTCAGTCTCCCTTCTTCAGGAAGGGAAGGATTAGGGACAGGATGACCATCTTGAATTTCTCTGTATAGGAACTTGTTCAGGACCCAGAGATCTAAGAGACGGCAAAGAACTCCTAATTGCTTCAGAATCAGGAAATATGAGTAGAACCCCATTTCCACTTGCCCTGGGGGCACCCTAAGCCCTCACATTCAATAAAACATCTGCCCCATTAAGATGCCCCTGCTCCTATTGGACAAACACTCAAAAGAGTTTTACCCAATATTCCTCAAAAACTCTAAAATACCAATCCCATATATCAATTATATATCCAAATAATCCAGGATCCCAATTCTCTGTACAACTAACTTTTATACCTTCACCAATGAAATCTGAAAAGATTTTGAAAACTTTTTTTAGGGAAGGGAGTAGAAGTTTCATCTATTGACCCACTCATTATACCTCAAAAACTTTGAGTTCATGCTGGTCTTTTATTGTTATTTTAATCAACATTCCACCATCCTTCCTTGTTTTTGTTCAAAAAGCCAAAAAAATCCCATCCAATCTCTTCTTACATTTTTTTAATTTTTACTTTTATTCCATCTATTAAGTTTAAGATGGGAAGATTTTAATAAAATTAACTTATGTTGCTCATGTGATCCTCTTGTTAAATCTCCCAACATGACCATGTTTTGAAACTCAAAATTTCTTCATCAGGGAGTTTGTCACACATCTTCCCTCTCTCAAGTCTTCATTTCAATGAAATAGGAATTGCTTCCTGTTCATGAGAACGCCTATATATACTCCTCCTTAGAATAGAAAAGCAAGCAACCAACCCACAACGTTCCTTTCAATCAGTTATCAACAACAGCCAATCAAGTTCTTTATTAAGACCATTCGGTATAACAGTGTTCAATTTATAAATCCAGAATTGTTCCCGGTAGTTTAATTAAGCTGCCTCATCCCCTCCCCTAATCGATTGCAATACTTTATCAATTACAGTCCACCTTAAATCCTCAAAAATATGTTTGTCCATACAATGCTGTACTATAGGTGCAGATAATGTATGTGTTCAATCGAGAGTGATGTTCTAGCAGTTGTCTTCGAATGGCCAGACTCAGTCAGTCAAATCTTAGGACACATGAGTATGTAAATCACATTTGTAGATGTACAATCTGGTTTGCGTCTCCATTTTATCCTAAACTTTGATGTCTGTTCTACCCACACTTCACCTTCAATAGTCAACACACATAAATCACATTTTTTACATTTGTTATGAGAACCCACAATTGATGTTTCAACCTCCATATGCGTATGGACTATCTGATCCTTTATATTTGTCCCTCATGAGGTAGCTATCAATGGCAGTTCTTTAAATGTTTCATGTAGTGCCAGTACATGCCAATGTCTACGTAGTGACACAATCGGCCTAATGGGAGGAGCATGTATATTCTTATGAATTTTCGGTACAGAATATACTATTGGAGTACTAGGATGTTCCTCACTAAAAATCTCTTCTCTTTTGATGTGAGAAATTTTACTCCATCCACACATTCCTTAATTTGTTGTAACACTTCAGTTAGATCCTGTGCTATCATACAGTAATACTTGGTATCTTGTAGATGTGCCAACATAATTTTAGCATATGCCTCTCGATCTTGTAGGACAATCACTCCTCCCTTGTCAGCTGGTTTAATAACCACTTGTTCCTTAGCAAGAACAGACAATGCTGTACATAATTCATATGGGAGGTTATATCGTGGTGTTTGTCTCTGTTCTATATGTTCTATGTCTTGCAAAACTAGTTGTCTAAATGTCAAGACATGCGGGTCCATCGGTCCTGGGGGAGTCCACATCAATCTTAACTTGACTACAGACATATAGGAAAATTAGGTTCTTACCTTTGCTAATTTTCGTTCCTGTAGTACCATGGATCAGTCCAGACAGCTGGGTTATGCCTCCCCTCCAGCAGATGGAGTCAGAGAGAAAACTGAAAGCACCCCCTAGATATACTGGTGTGCCACCTGCGATCCCTCAGTATATGTGATATCAAAGCAGAAGTAAGAATCTAGCCATAGCAAATGCCACCCCCAATAAATTTCCACAAGGCAACTGAATGCAGTACAACCTAGAGGCCAGATCAAACAGTAACCTCCTTAAACACAAACAAATAGAACACCAAAGTTGTAGTGTCAACAGGAAACAATGACCATTGTACAGTGAAAAAACACACTTCATCTGTGGTGTGGAAACCAACTGTAATGTAAAGGATAAAAATGGAATACGAGCGGACTCCCAGAACACCGTGGGCGGGAGTCTGGACTGATCCATGGTACTACAGGAACGAAAATTAGCAAAGGTAAGAACCTAATTTTCCTTTCCCTGTATGTACCAGGATCAGTCCAGACAGCTGGGATGTACCCAAGCCGCCTCAACTGGGGTGGGACCCTGAGAGTCCCGCTCGAATCACGCTGCTGCCAAACGACTGAGAGGACGGACCCCTGACATCCAGGCGATAATGCCTGGCAAACGTATGCCAAGATTTCCAAGTGGCCGCCCTACATATCTCCTGGGAAGAGACCAATCGATTCTCTGCCCACGAAGTCATCTGAGCACGCAACGAATGAGCTTTAAGCCCATCCGGAACAGGCTTACCGCAGCCAATGTACGTGGATGTAATGGCCCCCTTTAACCAGCGGGCAATCGTAGCCTTAGATGCCTGAAGACCCTTCTTGGGCCCATTCCACAACACGAAGAGATGATCCGACTTTCGAAAATCATTGGTAACCTCCAAATAGCGCAGAAGAATTCGCCGGACGTCAAGACGCCACAAGTCCTTACCTTGAGGAGACCGCAAGTCCTCTGCAGAAAAGGAGGGTAGCTCAACCGTCTGGTTGACATGAAACGCCGAGACCACCTTAGGTAAAAAGGAAGGCACGGTTCGTAAGGAAACACCCGAATCAGAAATACGCAAGAACGGCTCTCTGCAAGAAAGAGCCTGAAACTCCGACACTCTGAGCAGAGGAAATAGCCACAAGAAAAACCGTCTTGAGGGTCAGATCCTTCAACAAAGCCGACTGAATAGGCTCAAACGGGGCCACAAACAAGCCACGGAGTACCAAGTTCAAGTTCCAGGAAGGACAGGGAAGCCGAAGAGGAGGACGCAAGTTTCTAACACCGCGCAAGAACAGAGCTACATCTGGGTGACACGCAAGGGAAGACCCTTCCATCTGACCTCTCAAGCATCCCAGAGCCGCTACCTGGACGCGAAGCGAATTATACGCCAAACCCTTTGTCAGGCCCTCCTGTAAGAACATGAGGATCTGAGGAACGGTCGAACGCTTAGGCGTTATACCCAAACCGGCGTACCAATCATGGAAAACCTTCCAAACTCTAGCATAAGCAAGCGTAGTAGAAGACCGACGCGCCCGAAGCAGGGTAGACACCACCGCATCCGAATAACCTCTCCTCCTTAACTGCTTCCGCTCATAAGCCAAGCCGCCAGACAAAAGTGAGCCGCCAGCTCGAAAACTACCGGACCCTGACGCAGGAGATTGGGAAGATGACCTAGCCGTAGAGGACCGTCCACTGCCAGGTTGACGAGATCCGCGAACCACGGACGACGCGGCCATTCCGGAGCCACGAGAATCACCGGACCTTGATGGGACTCTATGCGTCGTAACACTTTCCCCACCAGGGGCCATGGTGGAAACACGTACAGAAGGATGTGACGGGGCCACGGAAGTACCAGTGCATCCACTCCTTCCGACGCGTGCTCTCTTCTTCGACTGAAGAAACGCGCCGCCTTCGCATTCGTCCGAGTCGCCATGAGGTCCAAGTGCGGAGTCCCCCACCGCCGAGTGATGAGACACATCGCCTCTGACGAAAGCTCCCATTCTCCTGGATCTAGATGTTGGCGACTGAGGTAGTCCGCTTGAACGTTGTCCACGCCGGCAATGTGGGAGACCGCTAGGCGCGACACGTGGCGTTCCGCCCAAGCCATCAACGCCGCCTCTGTCGCTACCGCACGACTTTTTGTGCCTCCTTGTCGATTTATGTACGCCACTGTGGTCGCGTTGTCCGACAGAATTCGTACCGACCGTCCGCTTACCATGGGAAGGAGGCGACGCAAAGCCAGACGTACCGCTCTGGTTTCCAAGCGGTTGATGGACCAAGTGGACTGGCGCGCTGACCAGGTGCCCTGAACAGCTCGGGATTGGCAGACCGCCCCCCCAGCCAGAAAGACTGGCATCCGTCGTCACCACCATCCAAGATGGGGGTTCCAGGTTCACTCCTTGGAGCAGGTTGTCTGGATTGAGCCACCAGGAGAGATTGGAGCGGGCCTCCTCCAGTAAAGGGAGTTCCAGCCCGTAATCCTCTGATCTGGGATCCCAACGAGATAGAAGTGATCTCTGTAAAGGCCGCATATGCGCAAAAGCCCATTGCACCAGCTCCATAGTAGATACCATATGACCAATGAGCTGTAAATAATCCCACACCGTGGGAGTCGCGAGAGCCAACAGACGCCACACCAGTGCCATGAGATTGAGCATGCGTTGATGAGGAAGAAAAACCTTGCCCACCGAGGTATCGAACCGCGCGCCCAAAAACTCCAATTGTTGGGTTGGCTCGAGTCTGCTCTTCGCGAAGTTGACTACCCAACCCAACGACTGAAGTTGACGCACTACCAGGGAAACTGCCCGTTTGCAATCCGCATGCGACTTTGCCTGGATGAGCCAATCGTCGAGATAAGGGTGCACGAGTACTCCTTGCCGACGGAGAGAAGCCGCGACCACTACTAGCACCGTGGTGAACACTTGCGGCACGGTGGCCAGTCCGAAAGGGAGGGCACAAAACTGATAGTGGGACCCTAGCACCATGAACCGTAGGTATCGTTGATGACGCTCTCGGATTCCAATGTGGAGATAAGCCTCGGTCAAGTCCAAAGAAGCCAAATATTCTCCCTTGTGGACGGCCGCAATAACAGACCGTAGAGTCTCCATCCGAAAGCGAGGCACTCGTAAGGCCTTGTTTACTCCCTTGAGATACAGAATTGGTCTGAAGGTGCCCTCCTTTTTGGGAACCAGAAAGTAAATGGAATATCGACCCGTCCAGAGCTGGTCCGGCGGGACCGGAGTCACTGCTCCCAGAGCCTGTAGGTGATCGAGCGTTTGAGCTACGGCCATTTGTTTCTCCCACGAGCCACACGGCGATACCATATAGAGATCCCGGAGGGGACGTACAAAATCCAACTCGTAGCCGTACCGAACCACGTCGAGGACCCATTGATCCGAAGTTATTTTGACCCATTCCTCCCAAAACCGGGACAGTCGACCTCCGATAACGGGAACGGAGGAATGGGCCTGCGCACCTTCATTGTGCCGGCTTGCTGGTAGCGAAACTTTGTGAGGCGCCTCCACGTGGAGGCCTCCTGCCGCGAAAGGAAGGAGACCAGGACTGGGTTCTCGTTGCCTGTTGCCGCTGGGGAAAGTACCACCTCTTCCCGCACGGAAACGTCTTTGACCCCGAAAACGAGCCTTAGCGTTCCCAAATGCCCGAGATGGACGCGGCTTATCCTCCGGCAACTTATATACCTTGTTGTCGCCCAGGTCCTTTATAAGCTGATCTAGCTCCTCACCAAAGAGTAACTTGCCCTTAAAGGGGAAGGAACCTAACCTCGCTTTGGAGGTGGCATCCGCCGACCAACGACGGAGCCACAGCAACCTCCTAGCTGAAACCGCCGATGACATAATGCGAGCTGAAGTGCGCAACAAATCATATAAAGCATCCGCTGTATAAGAGACCGCGGCTTCCACGCAATTAGCCTGCTCAGCCTCACCCGGAGGAAGCTCCTGCGTGGTCAGCAACTGCTGGACCCATCGCAGGTTGGCCCTCTGCACGAGGCTGCTGCACGCCGCTGCCCGGACCCCTAGAGCTGCCACATCAAAGATACGCTTCAACAATATCTCCAGCTTACGGTCCTGGAGATCTTTCAAAGCTATACCCCCCGTAACAGGGATAGTCGTATGTTTAACCACCGCCGTGACAGCCGAGTCCACCGCAGGCGTCTTAAGGAGATCCAGAGATTCCTTGGGCATGGGATATAGTTTTTCCATAGCTCGAGTGACCCTCAGGGAAGACTCTGGTAATTCTCACTCCTTTGAAACAATCTGTAACACCTTATGATGGAATGGGAAGGTCTGAGGAGGGGCCCGAAGCCCCGCCATAGCGATATCCCCCGTAGAAGTGTCAGCGTCCTGGGGGGGCGCCGTCAGCTCAAGCTCCTGTAAGACATGGAGGATAAGGGTGCTTAACTCCTCCTTGCCAAATAAACGCAGCACCTGGGGGTCATCCCCTTCAACGGGCATCTGTTAGTCCACTGCCAACAAATCCGAAGGCTCCTGGGGACCCAGAATAGGTTCCGCGTCCCCTGTGCCCTCAGCCCCCCCCCCCCCCCCGCGGGCGGGAGACACTGGCCCCGGAGGACCCCACGCCCGGTTTCCCCTGGGGCAAAGTAGGTTTAGGGACCTTGGGGGGAGAAGGGACCTCTGCTTCCCAACCTGATTCAGCCTGTAAAAATGCTTTGTGCATCAAAAGCACAAAATTGGACGAAAAAGGCACAGACTGTTTTAAATTCCTTTGAATGGCTCCTGAGGGAGGGGGTGGTGGGGGCTTCCCAAATCGGCCGGGGACCGCGGGTTTCGCTCGCCCAGTGAGGGAGGAGGGGAGGTTTCCTCCTCCGATGCCTCCGAGTCGGTCTGTCGCGTGGCCAAGATGGCCGCCGCACTCCTCCCCGAGGGAGGAGGGGCCGGAGAACGGCTGAAAGAAGCGCCGCGATGCCGTGGCGAAGAAGGCAATAAAAGATCGCTGCGGGCAGCGCTCGGCCCCCGGGAGGGTCCCTCGTCCCCAGGGAGACATCGGGGACAGAGGCCCTCCTGGGAGAGTCGCGCCCCCTCCCCAGCACAGGCCACACAGGCCGAAGATCGCGGCATCGCGGGAAGAAAAATGGAGCCCTAAAGAAAAAGGCGCCAAAACCTAGGTGAGTGAAACCCCTCACCAGCCCAGCGCGCCGGGTGACTAAGCCACCCCCTCCGGGGTCCGTAGAGGCTCTGGCAGGCCGGGGTGGAAAAGCACAAACCCACTGCCTGTTTCCAACAGGACTGAAGTGGCTAAAAATTGAAAAAACAGCCTTTTTTTTCCCCCCAAACCCCCTTCAGGGACGGGACCCCTGGAATTGGGGGGGGGGAGGGTGACCAGCCCACCGGTAAGCTCTCCCCCAGCCTCAAGGACCGCTTAGCCTGGGAACGTTTATAGGGTAGTACCCTATGTGCCTGCCCCACACTGAGCCCAAAACCGCGCTGCGCTCAAACAAACAACACAAAACAGACAGGACAGAGAGAAAGAAACCAAATGATCTTGTCCCTCTAATAACATTTTTCCCTTTTTTTTTTTCCCAGTACTAACACACTGACCAGGGCAGGACCGCAGGTTATGCCTCTCAATCTGCTGGAGTCAGAAAATATACTGAGGGATCGCAGGAGGCACACCAGTATATCTAGGGGGTGCTTTCAGTTTTCTCTCTGACTCCATCTGCTGGAGGGGAGGCATAACCCAGCTGTCTGGACTGATCCTGGTACGTACAGGGAACCAAATTACTATCTCCCTGCTGTTGAAAAAATAGACAGTTCAATTTTCTTATGAACCAATATATGGCTATTCTTGTTTCAAATGGTTTATGAAATGTGGTCAGAATGAATGATAAGCCATTATCCAATACTTGTATCTGTTCTCGTGTTAGCATCAGATGATAAATTAACTATAGTTTTGTGCGCCTGTTGACGTGGCACTCTGCTCGTGGATGAATGGTAGACTTGCTGACCCCTCCATCGGGTTCTGCGGTAGGTGCCATGGATGTGAATCTAGTTGTCGAAAAAATCTTTTTTTGTAATCAAAGTACTTCTTAGTGGACCCATGTTGTGTTCACTTGTTGTGTTTACATTATCATCCTTTGGATCTTCATCCGATCCACTCGAGCTGTCACTGGATGAAAAGTTAAATCTTACTCTTTTCCCTTCCTTGTCGATTCCTATCTCCTCTATCCACATCTAAATCCTATTGGTATAATCCATTTGATCTCTTTTGAATTTATTGATTTTAAAATTCTTAATTGTTGCACGAAATTGTTCTAAATTGGTTTTGTACTCACTGGGGTAGATTTTCAGACGAGCGCGAACAGCCTACTTTTGTTTGCGCTCCAGGCGCAAACAAAAGTACGCTGGATTTTAGTAGATACGCGCGTAGTCGCGCGTATCGGCTAAAATCCTGGATCGGCGCGCGCAAGGCTATCGATTTCGTATAGCCTGCGCGCGCCGAGCCGCGCAGCCTACCCCCGTTCCCTCCTAGGCCGCTCCGAAATCGGAGCGGCCTAGAAGGGAACTTTCCTTTGCCCTCCCCTCACCTTCCCCTCCCTTCCCCTACCTAACCCACCCGCCCGGCCCTGTCTAAACCCCCATCCTACCTTTGTTGGGGGATTTACGCCTCCCTCTGGGAGGCGTAAATCCCCGCGCGCCGGGCCGCAACCTGGGGGCGGGTACGGAGGGCGCGGCCACGCCCCCGGGCCGTAGCCACACCCCCGTACCCGCCCCCAAAACGCTGCCGACACGCCCCCGCAACGCCGCGCGCTCCGGCCCCACCCCCCGACACGCCTCCCGACACGCCCACTCCGAAAACCCCGGGACTTTCGCGAGTCCCGGGGTTCTGCGCGCGCCGGTGAGCCTATGTAAAATAGGCTCACCGGCGCGCAGGGCCCTGCTCGTGTAAATCCGCCCCGTTTTGGGCGGATTTACGCGAGCAGGGCTCTGAAAATCTGCCCCACTGAGTTTGTTTTCAAAATCAGCAATTTTTTTTAACCGGCTACAATAGGAAGTATTTGTGTATTTAATTCATCTGTATATTTTCACACAATTTACGATCAGCAGCATTAAGTCCAGTGAACATTTGTTCAAAATGGCTATCCATGTGTTCACAAATTCACTGACTTCCGAGAACATCAGTTCTTTTTGTACCCTGAGTCCCCGTGGTATAATTTGTTGTTTAATATATTCCACCAGGGTAATCCCATGTAATTCAGCCCTGATTAATTTCTTGTTGAGCCTCATGTATTCATTCCAATTTGAACTTTCCACTGGCTTCAAAATCTTTTCAAATTTCATTGGTGAAGGTATAAAAGTTATTTGCACAGAGAATTGGGATCCCGGATTATTTGGATATAATCAATATATAGGGTTGGTATTTTAGACCCGTTCCTAGAACATGCCATACTGGGTCAGACCAAGGGTCCATCAAGCCCAGCATCCTGTTTCCAACAGTGGCCAATTCAGGCCATAAGAACCTGGCAAGTACCCAAAAACTAAGTCTATTCCATGTAACCATTGCTAGTAATAGCAGTGGCTATTTTCTAAGTCAACTTAACTAATAGCAGGTAATGGACTTCTCCTCCAAGAACTTATCCAATCCTTTTTTAAAACACACCTATACTAACTGCACTAACCACATATTGGAACAGTCTCTGAGATGATAGATTTGGAGGTACCTTCTGAAATTCATCTTGTAGCCTGTTCTACTATGTGAAACACATGGGCAAAGAGGAGTAATCAGCAGCCCATTAGATCTGTTGCTTGAGCAGGGCCTATGTTTTAGCATTGCATTTATACCCAGCCTGTTTGTTTTGTAATTCTGCTACCATAATTTCTGGTGGTGATTTGGCCGAATCCTATAGAGCACTGTGTATCTTTTCACTGGTAAAAAGGCTGCCCCTTTTTTCTGAGTTGCTATGGAAACTCAGTGGATCCTTAAGATCCACTATTTTAACCTTACTGCGAAACAGGTTCAAACCTAGGCAGGGTACAGTGCTCTCATGGGAGAGCCTCTCTTAAGCCTAAGGCTTTAAAGCCAGGCCATTTCTGCATGTTCCATTGGCCATCGCAGAGCCCCTGCTAAGTTTCAGAACTGTCATGGGCTGTTCTTACAAACAGGCCGATACAGTACAGTGCGCTCCGACAGAGCGCACTGTTAGCCTGCTATTGGACGCGCGTTTTCCCTTACCCCTTATTCAGTAAGGGGAAGAAAATGCGCGTCCAACCCGCAGCACCTAATAGCGCCCTCAACATGCAAATGCATGTTGATGGCCCTATTAGGTATGCGCGTGGGATACAGAAAGTAAAATGTGCAGCCAAGCTGCACATTTTACTTTCAGAAATTAGCGCCGACCCAAAGGTCGGTGCTAATTTCTTCCGGCACCGGGAAAGTGCACAGAAAAGCAGTAAAAGCTGCTTTTCTGTGCACCCTCCGACTTAATATCATGGTGATATTAAGTCAGAGGTCCCGAAGAGTAAAAAAAAAAATTAAAAAATTGAATTCGGCCAGCGGCTGTCGGACCGAAAATCGGACGCTCGATTTTGCTGGAGTCCGGTTTCCGAGCCCGTAGCTGTCAGCGGGCTCGAGAACCGACGCCGGCAAAATTGAGCATCGGCTGTCAAACCCGCTGACAGCCGCCGCTCCTGTCAAAAAGGAGGCACTAGGGACGCGATAGTGTCCCTAGCGCCTCCTTTTTTCCGTTTCTACCGCGCCGCCTAATTTGTATAGTGAATCGCGTGCACCGGCAAGGGGCCGGTGCGCGCGCCAGGAGAGCAGGCGTTCATACGCTGTCTCGTGGACTTTACTGTATCGGCCCGAAAGTGTTTAAAGACTAAAATAGTTAAAGGTGTGAGATAAATAATTTACAAAACCTACCACCCCCACAGCCCAGAAAGGCAGGGAAAGGAAAAATGGTATCAGGGTTAGTAATGTTTCTTTGAGAAATCCACCATCTTGTGCCCATAATGCACTCCAGAGATAATCATATAACTGCAGTCTCTGTGATGATAATCATTTACTGTTTCCCTCCCAGCCTTCCATAATTTATAATAATATAAGCATTCTCTATGTTTAACGTGAAAATACAACTCAATGTCCAAAGCAATCCACAAACAATTCAATGCTCAAAATAGTAGGCAATGCTTATCAAAGACTAAGAATAGATATGGCATAACTTAAGCATCTTGAACACATCGCAGTCCAAAAAGATACTTATTGGGTACTGTAATGACTCCACAGTTTAACACCATGTCTGGTTTCTAACACAATGTCCAATAGCAACTGTGATTCACCACTCTCGTATCTGCCTTAGGGGGGACCTTAACAAATCTGATCTTCTAACCAGACAAACTCATATCACACAACATGGTGGCGTGTATCATGTCATTACGCCCTCTAGATGATGTGATACAGCACTATTGTGTGATGTGAATTGAGATCTGGTTAGATCATCAGATGTGTTAAGATTCCCTAAGCTATGCCATTTTGCCTCGTCTCTACTACCATATGACTGTAAATCACTTTTAACCCTGTACTTTGCTTTGAGTACTGCAGCAGGATAGCAAGTAATAAATCCTTATAGATTTCTATCAGAACATTTACAGGTATGCAACATTATTTGATAGTAACACATCCATGTACAACAGAGAGTTTGCCTAATTGCTAGAAACATGTTGACAGATTAAGGAATTAATACTGTAATTGTCTTCATTCTACAGCAGGTGTGGGCAACTCAGATTGTCAAGGCCCCCAAATAAGTCAGTTTCTTAGGATAACCATATTGAATATGCATGAAATAAATTTGCATGCTGCTGAGGCAGTGAGTACATGCATTTCTCATACATATTCATGAGGAATATCCTGAAGCCTTGACCAGGTTGGGGTCCTCAAGGTCTGGGTTACCTACCCCTCTCTTCTAGAGCACATGATGTTTTTGTGTTAATGTAATTGAGTATCTTCTCACTTCCTTTAAAAAGGAAAGCTGCTGTCAGTACTTCAAATATTAACATTCTGTACGGTTTACAAATTTTACTACATTTCAAAATCTTTAAACTGTTCTCCTGCAATTCCTCTGAACAGCAGGGAACAGGCTTTTTAGAACAAAATGCCACATATTACTACACAGGTCCTTTCCCACTAGAAAACTGCACCCCTAAAACTGAACAATACAGTAGACCTTAAGACCTAAGATCCGCAACTATTTGTTTCTGGTACACACAGGAATGAGAAACTCATCACGAAGTTGAAATAGTAGACAAAGAAAACAGTATGCATGCAATGCAAAATCCTGTTAATGTCTCCTAAGAAAGCTGTACTCTAGTACCCCACTACTGCATCAATTACTTTTTTAAATGACCCCCCCCCCCCTTACAATTTCCAAAAACTTTTAGGAGTGGCTGTTAAAGCATCTGGAAGTATCCTACATCCATTGAATCATAGTGGACAATGGCGGCTATGTCCCAAGTTAACCTCAATCAGATACCATTTCATGTGAGATAGCTTGCAATACTGTTTAAAAAATGACAGCTCCCTAGGAATTATAGGAAGCATCTTTAAATTATTACAGCATAGATTAATAAATCTCAATGGGGCTGCACCCATGGGTCTCTTATCTGTCTGGGCGTGCCACAGAGGTGATAGAAGATGGCAGCAGCTACTATGGTAGCTTTTGATAGCCAAAAGGCAGCAGTCCTCGAGCTGGTGAAGGTTGGAAGAGAAAAGAAAAAGCTTTCAAGTGCAAAAGTTATTAATTTTGACCTTTTTCAAATTGTTCTGTTATAGATGTTTAGAATAGAGAAAACACAGTTCAAACAGCTTCTTTTCAAGTAACAATACCTCTTATAGCAGGTAAGTTGTATCTAAGTCTTTGGTGACGGACACAGTGCTGCCAAAGTCAATCATAGTATACGCCTGCTCCCAGAGTAGTTAACATTCTTAATCTATACAAATTTCATTTCTTGCAACATTAAAAACCGGTTTTTGAGCTCCACAATCAAAATGCAAAGTAAAGCCCTGAGCATTGTTTGATTGGTCACATCTAGTTTTATAATGTCCAGTAAAAGATGGGAAGATATGTAAGAACATTACTGTGTTATAAATCTGATATTCAGGGTCCAAATCTTTAGAAACAATGCCAGACTCTCCTCTGAAAGTCATCTTTTGGCCTTTCCAGACAGAAGTTACAGAGAAGAGGACTGGAACTCAATTACAAAGCCAACCAAAGGTCTATATAGGAAAGGAAACAAGTCAGGAGACTATTTTAGGGTTTTATTAGTACCTCTTTCAGCAGAATCAAAATACTTAGCAAATTATTTAAAGATTTATCAAGACTGCTTATATTTTTTCTTCTTTAACAATGTACAACATAATACACTTTGTACTATCAAAACAAAACAAAAACTGTTTTCTTCTATCACTAGATGTTATTGAATATGCAAAGTAATCAAAACCAGAGTGAAAAATATAACAAATGCAGTATATTGTTTGTTTTGCTTCTTTTTAAACAAAGTGCTGAAAAGATCAAACCTCCTCCTTCGCACTGACTTAAATAGATGACTGATTTCCTATAAGAGTTTTTCTTAAATAAATGATGGCCTGGAAGGGAGAGGCAGAGACTATGCTCTTTGATAGCTTGGTTTAAGAAACCATCCCTGTCATTCATACAGAATCCAGGTACATATTCACAGCTTATCTGCCTTGACAGAAAAAAAAAAGTGACACCACTGGAGCGAGGTACATCTGGTGCCTCCCATCTATAGTGGAATTCATAGGCCAGAAAGAGAAAACGGCATTATTTTCTATGCATAGGGGACAGTTTGATGACCCAGTGTTTCTTTAATTATAGTATAATCAGGAAAGAAAAACTAAAATAATGAAATCCATTGCACTAAAGATTGACCCTGACAGTCAGTATTTCCCATCTTCTCACCAGCTGATTATACCCCTCCATCATTCCCCAAAGGCGCACTGCCACGGAGAGCAAAGCAGCAGAGTTTGTCAGTTCTCCTAACACCAGTCAAACTGGAAAACAAGGTAAGGCCACCTCATTTCTTCAGCTGGCTGCCTCTGTTGCGGGGACGCCTTAGTTAGTCGCAGAGATGGGAATTTGGTCAAATTTTTTCCAGAACTTTCAAACCAAAGCAGAAGAATGTGTTTTCCTTGCTGGATTAAAATCAAGTCGCTCACGCTCTCTGAAGGTAAAGCCTGCAATCGCCCACCGTTTCCATCGGCTGGTTTCCTCCCCCTGAGAAATACACCAGGTACAGGGCAAGGGCGGGGTGAAAAATCAGCTTGCTCCAGCACGAGCCATTAGGTCTTCCAATGCCTTGTCCTGGTCATTGTTATGCAATAATAAAACCTCTTTAATGTCCTTTTGCTCAAAACCCATTTCTTTAAATTTGCTCATCAGTTGAAGAAATGCTGTTGTCTGACAAAAAGAAAAGAAAGACTTTTAGATGTTAAACAAGGAAAAGTCACAATTACAGTTACTGCACACCTCTCACTTAGTCCCCCTTGCGCTGAGCAAAAGCTTTTTATCAGCACCTGTCAAAGATTAAGGAAAGGCCCAGGACGGTGAAGAAGTCAAATTCTTCCTTTTGAGACAGGATTCAAGCTGCCCTGCTGATTGCAGATCACATGCTGGGGTTTCCTTTCTGACCCTGGCTGCAGGTCTCCTTTCATGCCAACGTTTTGGCTAGTTTTACCAGGGGGGGGGGGGGGGTCATCTTTATTGATTATGTCGCTGTTCTATTTTCTTGCTGTTGTGTTTAATTATCCAGAACAAGAGAGGAAGGTCAAAGATGTATTGTCCAGATTTAAGTTTTATTTAAAGATGTGCCACAAACAGTATTTTATGGTCCACTTGAACAGTCCCCCGATACAGACTCTAGTTCATTGAAACATGGTCCGTGTCAGGGAATCATTCAGAAGAATATAGAATACTGTGTTTGTGACATCTTTAAGATTAAATAAAACTAATGCTATTATAAATCTGGACAATACATCCGAACACTTCTCTTTTGTACTGGATGGTATTTTGATGGTTTGGTCCTGATCTTTTTGCTTGCTGTTGTGTTTAAGCCATGGCCCTGACCATTCCTTCATCTTGAACATCGGCTGCTTGAGGACTGCTGCAGTCTCTCTCTCCAGCCGCCTTTCTCTTAGCACCATGTGCAGTGGATCTGTGGCAGATGAATACTTCTATGTTTTTTAGGTCAGCAGTAAGCAAACCTTTCAGGCCGTACCCCTCACTTCCATCCATGCAATTGGTTGGACCAAATCCCCAGTTTAGTCCTACGTTAGTAAAATCTGCCTTCCCCCCTCCAATCTCTTGTTCTCACCCCTCACCTTGCTGCTGCACCACTCACTTCCCAGCCTATAGCTCCTTAAAAAAAAACAAAAAAAAAAACAAAACTCCAATTGATGCCCTGCGCAGGATCATTCAGGATCTCTAGTTTACCCATCAGTGTTTTAGGTTAAGTTCTTAACTTTCATCTCTAGTTAAGTGATCACATGACTCCATTTACTGTAAATGGCCTGCAGCACTACTTTGTAGTGCAAAGACAGTCTTAAATAAAAATGAACAATCGGTGCCTGTCCTCTGAAACCACCAGGTATGTTTACAATATGGACTTGCATGAGGACTATAACAATACTTAGCAAGAACAGATTAAAGGATAGAGTGAGAGAATATCATCAAATTTACAGCAATTCCAAAGTGTTCTGTAAGCAGTTTTCCCAAGTAGCTAAGAAGGGAGCTCTTTTAATCGAAGGAGGAATTGTATAAATGGTGCTGCCTGCGCCATTAATGCTAGCAGGTTTCCTGTGTCGTAGATCATACGGGTAATGTTTCCTGCTTTTGAGAAGCTCTGCCTTACAACCCGCTTCTATTTTAATTTCTCCTCCAAAGATTTTCTTTAATTTATGATCCTGCTAATGTCTACTTCTTGCATGTGCTTAAGTGACCAGATTAGTAACTAAAAGCACCAGTAAGTTTTACAACCCTAAACAGTGTTATGATTTCCAAGGAGTCTGGGATGCCCAGCATAGCGAGACCATGTTAAAACCCAAATTTCAATGAGCATAGCGAGGCCAGATTATTTTTTTTTTACTCACACAACAGCATCACTAACCTTGGTGGCTATAAGGATTTATTACAAAACTTGGTGGCAAGACAAAGAAAGGGGCCTGAATGCTGGCTTAATTATTGGTCTTGTAAAAAGGCAAGCTTAAGACAGAAAGGTCAGAAATAGCCTACTAGTGGAGGTGGAGAACGCCCTTACTAACAGATTTTAGGCATGCATGGGAGAACTATGGAGGGCAGTGGCAAGAAAAAGGTCAGGTAAGACATTTGAGAGGGGAGGAGTTGATGTTGGATTGTATATAATTCGTATTCGCACCTACCTGAGGTGGACAAATCTCAACTGGGCAGTCTGGATAAGTTATTTTGGTCCTATCTGCCATATTTACTATGTTGCTACGTCATTGCCCAGTCCTTTTTATTACTTCAGGGCACAGCATTCTGGGATTTGTAACCTGAATTTGCTTTGCACTATAACATGAAGTGGATGTAAGCACATCTCTGATTGCAGTAACATAGTATACATTTGGAGGTTTCATTGCCTCATGTTCCCATACAGTAAGCTCTCACTGCACCTGTGTGTAACTTAAGTGGCCTTGTTTAGGTTGCTATACAAAATGCTCCCATAACTTTGGAACCTCAGTGTAAAGCAGCACCGCATGACTGAGCCAGTGCCTCGTGATTATCCTGGAACTTTCAGGGATTCACAATGCTAGGGATCTCAAGGGTCACAAACAGGTCTTGTCCTCAAGAGTAATATGCACCAAGTGCATGCAAATATATCTGAATATATTTTGTACATCTTGCGAGCAAGGCCTGTTTGCATCCCTTGACAGCTTGAGCTGATGTTAAAGAAAGCCGAGCTGTTAAATAACCCAGGAAATACCATGAACAGAGACTCTTCCAACTGAGTATGTACACTGGTAATCGAAATTTGTGATTAATTAAAAATACCCTAAAACAGAAGCTAATACATTTAAGTATTTTTGAAGTTTTCCTTTTTGACTTGATAAATATGTTCAGTGTTTTAAGTGAGAATGGATAAAAAGCCAGTAGCATATCACAGTGCAGAGCTGAATGTGTCTTCCATCTCTCCAAGAAAGCAGTGTGGACTTTTAAGACCTGGAGAAGGCTGATGAATGAATACATTCAACAAGTTGAAGAAATATGAGCTTCTGGCCTAACAAAAGAAAGGCAGATTTCCTGCCAAATCCTAGACAGCCCCAGTCTCCCAGTGCATCTGTTGGAGATCCTCCCTCTAGATGGATTTGGCACCTCAGAGACTCCGACCAAATTTCAGTCAAATCTGTTGAAGGGGAGAGTCTGGATACATCTCCATGGACAGACGGACGGACACAGCAATAGCTTATCTAAAAAGACATGTGCTGCCGCAGGACAGTTAATGCCTATGTAGTGAATGGGGGAAGGGCTTTAGCTTCCTAAAAGCAACATTTATGCACAGCTCGTGCTAAAATACAAAGCACTCTTTTTTAGCTTGTCTAGGCCACAAATGTTTTGCTCTTAACACTTTTCAGACTTCAGCTAGGACTGATCAGAGTGCCTGCGATCTGTAAGCTGATCTATAATAAGCTTCTGACTCACATAAAAATGAAGACTGAAAACACTTTCAAACTAAGGTGGTCTAGGGCAGGCTAGCCAGTTCTACATCTGGTTGTTCATGCTTTTATTTAGAGAAACTGGTAGCAAACTTTACAATGGGACAAGGCCAGTCTAGCTCATACTTCACTAACTAAAACCTGCTTTTGCTAACAATGAAACTATCTCCATGCTACACTGACTAACAGTGCAGAGTTCTGCCTATTTTTTAGCCTGGTTTCCTATAGGGAAACTGACCCTAAACAATCATGTGTGTGTGTCTCCTTTCTACCACAAATATAGCACCCCCTGAAACCAGGCTCCCACTTTTCCAGTCTCTCCATTTAAAGATTTTGACGTACTTCCTAAGTGACTAAAGCACAAAACTGACAACATACTCAAAGCATGAGTCAAAAACCAATGGTAACATCTAAACAGAGGCAACTGGGTAGGACAAGCTTTATCTACCATCTAGTGTAAATCCTTTATTGCATATTGTAAAGCATTACTACCTGCCATACCAATGCAGTTATGCCAACTACTTAACTACATCACAGCACATTTATAACACTTCCTTCACGTCTGATTATTTGCAAGAAATTCCAGCCAGGACAAAAGGGGCCTACTTTCTGGGATGCATGTAACATGCGTCTGTGGTCTGCACGTGTGTAAATCTGAACATTCTCCCTCATGTCCTGAAAATCTGGTGTAAGAGGACACCATACAAGAAACGATATCGGGAGACAGACACTAGTGATCTCAAGCCTTTTCCTTCAGAAAGCAAGCCATTAAAACTGGCTTCAGGTAGCTGGGGGAAGGCGGGCAATACTCTGGGGCCAGCCATGGAAAGGTGCCTCCGTACAGCAGTTTGGAGGTATTCCTCCTCAATCCCTGCACTCGTTCTTAGACTGTCCTCTTGGTCTTCCTCCCCTTCCCTGAGAAATGCTGGCCGACATCTGCACAGATCAATGCATTACTTAACATTTATAATAAGTGTGTCTAAACAGAACTTTTCAAAATTTGTTAGTGTGCTCCATCTCAAGAATGAAATATAAAATTGGGGCTACAGTGATCTGATTTCATCTGTTGATAGTACCGAGGTTTCAACGATTCTTACGCAAACATTCAAGCAAAAACCATTAATGACAAAAAGAGCATACAGACTGCAGCTTGACCCATAAAGCATCACTTCCCTCAGGGGATACTCAGCCAGTTTTACTGAACCCCTTACAAAGGCACCTTTTACAGTCTCTATACATATCATCATACAGGGCAAAAAAGGAGCAGACCACATTTTGGGGTTTTTTTTTTGGTTTTTTTTTTTAATAAGGACTTGTTTAATCCTCTGTAAATGGCCTCACCTTCTCCTCCGAACACTCATACATTTCCAGAGCTTCTTCTACAAGACGTGGATCAAATCCTCTCTCACACAATTGTCCATGCACAAACAGGTATTCAAGGACCTAATGAGAAGAAACAAGATTACCTTCTATGCAAACCCAGGAAAACATCGTAACAATAAGGATTCAGTAAAGAGGAAAATTACTAGAATACCTTAAACGTGTGTGTGTTACTTTAGAGGCAGTCATGGCATGAGGGGCTGAAAAGAACATTGCAAACAGCAAGTGATTTATAGTAAAAATGGATAGCTGGCTAGCCTGATGGCCGTCTAGTAAAGGATCAACTGGCCCAACCACTCTGCTTGGTTGAGCTCTAAGAATATTTCCCAGCTGACAGCTCTACAAGCTTGACAGACTACAGATTCAGTTCCCTCTCTTCAGAAAGGATCGCAGGAGAACGAACGCTCCGTGTTGAGCGCCTGCTCTCCCGACGCGCACCCAAGCCACCTCTCTTGAGCACGCGATCCTATATTTAAAAATGAGGAGTTGTGCTAAACAGTTGCTAGGGATGATTATACACCCCTAGCACCTCCTTGGCCCAGGAAAGGTATCTGTCAGTGGGTTTAGGAACCGATGCTCAATTTTACGAGTGTCTCTTTTCCGAACCCGTTGACAGTGATCGGTTAGGATAACGGACGCCGATAAAATTGAATGTCTGTTCTAACCAGACAGCACTTTTTTTTTTTTTACACACATTTTTGGTTCCTTCGACTTAATATAGCTAGGATATTAAGTCAGAGGGTGCACAGAAAAGCAGTATTTTCTGTACTTTTTTCGGCAAGTGTTAATTTATGAGCGTAAAATGTGTGGATTGGCCGTGCATTTTACTTTCAGAATCCCGAGTGACTAACTAATAGCTTCATCAAAATGCATTTTCATGTGATGAGCGCTATTAGTTTTCAAGGGGTTTGGCCACGCGTTTGAGGCGCTAAACCCCTTCAGTATAAGGGGTAATAGGCGCGCGTCGATAACACGCATTTGGCTGCATGTTTAACAGCACGCACAGCCAAGCGCACTTTATAGAATCGGCCAGAGAGTCGCATCACCTCATTCAAGTCAGTTTTAGTGTTGCTCCTCATTCCCTGTGTACTATTCTGAGGGGCCTATGTAATAAGCCAAGCAATAAAACCGCACTGAGATTCAGCACACAGTTTCTTAATCTGCATGCTAAATTTGTTTTTAACTTCCTGATGCAATAAGCTAACGGCATGCTAATGCATCAGAAATGAAAAATGTGAATGAAACCAAAAACACAAGTAAAGAAAATGCTTATGACAAACATTTCAGCACAAAGTTTGTTTCCAGGACAGAAAGTCCCAACTACAACTCCCAGCATGGGAACTCCAGCTTCTGCCCACAGATTACAATCACTCCACCTCTGACCACAGGTTAGGCTTCCAATGCTAAGGAAACATAAGATAAGCCAGAGCCCCTCTCTGCATTGGAGGCTAACAGCTAATACCATCATTAGCACTGGATTTGTAGGAGAGGGCACTAACCCTTTGGTACATTGTTGTGCACAAATCTCCTGTAGAGTATGCACAAAAAATGTGCACACAACTTTGGGTTAAACTGCACTCTAAGCAGCACACATTATATTGGCCCTTTAAGGAGCCAGGGATATAAGACTCAAGTATGTGTAGCTGTATTGATCTAGGCCGCACTGAATAGTTTGTTCAGTTGTACTAATTTATACCATAAACTGCATAGCATACTGGTCTGTTGTAGCAGTATAGAACAATAAATAAGTGAATACATTTCCATATCAAAACTAACATCCAAAGGCCTTCCTGCCTTACTCTACATCTCTCCATTCTTGGTCTTCCTACTGCATCTGTCACGTGCTTGATTTGGTTCCCTGCAGCTCTGCTGCATCTGCCACCATCTATAAAGTAATATTTCCACATAATAAAAGCCAATTTCCATCTGTCACAGAAATTGGATATTTATTTATATTCTGCCTTTCAGCCACTTCAAAGCAGACTACTCATAAAAGTCTCTTGCCAACTAATCAACTTCCGAAACTGGTGCCAAGCCACCCTGGCAGCCAGGGACTCAAAGCCCTGGTTCGGTTTCCTTTTGAGTTGCTGAAAGGAGCTTCCCACACACAGAAGTACTGAAGTGGGCAAGAAGGGACAGAGCAGGCTACTAGGGAAGAGCATGGAGGGAAGGGTAGATCAAGATAAGCGGGTGGAGAGGAAGGACCAAAAACAATGTAAGCAGTACCTCTTTCCAAACTTGTGTTTATTCAATCAGGACATTTTTGAGCTCTTGCATTCTTCTACTTTCCACATCTTTCCTCTTAGCCTCCCTAGATTTCATATCATGACCCCTTACCTGAATTTTCCTAGAGAAAATGGCAACTTGTACTTTATTGAAGAAAGTCAAATATTTACATGTTTATCATGTCTTAATTTTCTCTGTGTAGGGTCTGTGTTGCTTCTCTCCTCTCAATGTCCATGGGAAAATAAGGCCCACAGGACTGAACACAGTACTCAAGGTGAGGCCTCCACAGTGACCCATACAAGGACAATACTCCTTTTCCTTATTGGTGATGCTGCTGCCTATATCCCTGTACAAACAGCAAGATTATCCAGGAGGATCACTCCTAGATCTTTCCTGTTTGTCCTCTTATCTGATAAGTAGCTCATGGAGCTGTTGCACTTCAGACACATGATTTTTCCCAATTCAATCACAGCTTCCAAAACCAACTATTCTCCCACTTTTTTCAAGTCCTCCCTATTGTCTACCTTGTGAGAGGACACACAAATCTGGGCATCATGCTCTCTCTCTAGCTGTGTTTAAATCCCATCTGAAGACTCCTCTTTTTTAAACCGCTTTTAAATCTTATGCCTGATTGTCTGCTTTTAGTCTTGTTAGCTAGCTCTCTTTTTAACCATTGCCTTGCTTTATAAAATACCCCAAGAAGATGAAGTAGTAGCAGCAGATTTGTCCCTCAAGTCCCCCTGCAATGTCACTAAGAAAAGGTATTAGAAAAAAAAGTCTAGCACCAAACCATGAACTTCCCTCAATGGTAGGGACACCGGTGACCACCGCTCAGTTCTGTTGCACAGATTTGAGTATCTTTATTGGAAAGGCAGGGAATAAATTAATGTTTTGTTGTAATCAGTTTAGTCCAGTTAACAGCTTTCTGCCTAATCATAGACTGGTTTGTTTACCAGTCTTCTATGTAAAACTGTATCAAAGGCATAAGAGAAAGCCAGATAAGCAACACCTACTACATCTCCAAGCTCTAGTCTTTTCACTTCATCAAAGAACACTTAGCAAGTTTGCAGGATGCTGCTTGTGAGACACTGTCTGAGGTTCCTCATCTACCTATTTCAAAGCAATGCCTTTTCTGACAGCAGCTATGGAAACACGGCTAATCAACAGACCAGGTTAAACCTCTTAGGCAGACCAGGAGTGCCTCCAGGCCATGGGCAGGAGCCAAGTACTGCTCTAATATTGACAACTATTGGGGTAATAATATACAACACTGCACGTTGATTGCTTAGTCATGCATGGTAACTGCAGTATTTGCATATGGGACAGGGAAGGAGGGATGAGAAGGTCATTTACAAGAGAAGTGGAAGAACCTAAACACACTGGAGGCACCTGCAAGTAAATGCTTAGAGAATTATGAACAAAAAATAATGCTTGAAAACTGAAATGTCAAACAAATGGAAGACATTTTTTTTAGAATTGGTTTATACCAAAAAAACATTTCTTTGCATATTTGTATATAAAATACTATTGAGTAAAGGTAAAACTAATGTTGAAAAATTAATATTTTCTATAGATGAAATATTTTTTGATATTACACCAAAATTTAACAAAATTTCAAAATGGGTTATTACTTTAAAACAAGTTTTAAAATTATCTCATTTAAATAAATTAGCAAATTTATGGGGAAGGGATTTAGGAATATTATTAACTGAAAAAGAAATTATAGCATTTTCTTTAATTTATAAGTATTTAATGATAGCTAATTTAAGAGAAATTCAATTTAAAATTATACATAGAAGTTATATTTCTAGAACAGGTTATTATATGAGATTATGGAATAATAATTTATGTTTAAAATGTAAAATACAAAATGGTACTTTTTGTCATATGTTTACAGAATGTCATAAATTAAAAATATATTGGAGTAAAGTACAATGTTTTTTAGAAAAATTGTTAAATACCAATATTGAATGGTCAGGTAAATTATTGTATTTACACTTATGTGAACACATGAGTACGATGTCCAATGGAGAAAAAAAAATTTTATGTTTATCACTTTTATTGGCTAAAAAAAATATATTAATGTCTTGGAAAGAAGAAGTACCACTATATGAAACATGGATAAAATTATTACACCATACTGCATTATATGAAATTCAAAGAAGAAAAGATATTCAAAATCCTCATCAAAAAATAAAACAAAGAAAATATTTCCAATTATGGAAAAATGTTTTGCTATATATTACTTAAATATATTTAAAGGAGAATGTTTATAATAATTAATATATTGTTTAGAATAGAAAAATATATTGATGTTATTTATTTAAAACCAATTCTTTATTATAAATATAAGGAAAAGTATTTAGGGAAAGTAGTTGGGAGGACTTAGTAAAAAAAAGGGGGGGGAAATAGTTGGGTGGAATTAGTAATAAAAGGGGAATAATAGTTTGGAAAATTAATAATTGGGAAAGAATTACAAATTATATTTTAATTGTAAAAATTTTAAAGAAAATTGTTATTGTCTAATTTAATTTATATTTAATTTGTATATTATGAAAATTTAAATAAAAATAATAGAAGAAGAAAATATTCCAATTTGATACCAGATGGTCCCAATTATCCTATTCTGGTCTTTAACTTCTTTCCCTTAGGCTGGTTAGGGGTAAAAGCAGGAGCAGACTGCAGAGAAAAGAAATGCTCAAAGGCTTGCTGGCCAGCCAAACAGCAGCCCTGGAGGAAACCTCCGAGCAAGATTAGCACAGGAGATGCTGGGGCAATTAACCTACAGTCAAGAAAAAAAAAAATGAGCAAGCTAATGCTGAAGACCATATGCAAAATGAAAGGCATTCTGATCTCAGGCAGCTTTGCTGCACAAGTAAAGCCGCCATACCTGTTCTACATTCTGTCCTTGCTTCTGCATGGCTCTCATGACGTTCTCATACGAGTAGCCCATGCTAACGATGGTCTCCACACACTGCCTCTCACTGCTGGACAGGGCCTGCAGCAGGTCCAAGTACACTGCTCCACTGGGCCACTTGGTACAGCTGGTGTTAATGGACACTTTGGACAGCGGGACCTGCGGGGCTGTCGTCTGCCAAAGAAACAAAAAGAGGCCTGAAAAATGATGGCTATTAACATTTCATGCAAGGACGTGGGAGTTTTAAGTTTCAAAAACCACATTAAATCCTTGTAGTCACAGAGATATAATGTACTATCATGGTAACAAGTACAAATACAGTTGCATTCAAAAAAGTTGAGCTACCCCTGGCAGGCCTGGATTTGTCAATAAGCACACTAGGCCTCTGTCTAGGGGCAACAAAAATCTGAGGGCTGCAGGCTGACTAACGATATAAAGATATGCTGCCTTCCAGCTGCACTAACAGGCCGATACAGTACAGTGCGCTCTAGCGGAGCGCACTGTTAACCCGCATTTGGATGCGCTAGCTTTACCCCTTATTCAGTCAAATGCGCGTCCAACCCCCCCCCCCCCCGAAACTAATAGCATGTTGATGACCCTATTAGTCATTCCCGCACGATACAGAAAGCAAAATGTGCAGATACAAAATGTGCGATACAGAAAGTAAAAACTAGGGGTGTGCATTCGTTTTGAACTTAAATGTAAAACGCTACTTTTTTTTTTTTTTAACACGTAAATGATCGGATTTCCAACTTATTCAACATAGCTATGTTGAATACGTTGGAAATCGCGATTGTTGATCCAAAATAAAAATTTAAACCCCTCACCGTCCTTAATCCCCCCCCCAAAGACTTACCACAACTCCCTGGTGGTCCAGCAAGGAGTCAGGACGCCATTTCTGAACTCCTTTGCGAGGAGCACGTGACGTCGGCGCCACGTTGGAGTGACGCAGCGTCACGTGATACCCCGCGCGATCGCTCCGGGACCCTCCGTTCGACCCAAAAGGAACTTTTGGGTCGAACGAGGGTCCCCCGGAGCGATCGCGCGGGGAATCACGTGACGTCGGCGCCACGTGATTCCCCGCGGGACCCTCCGTTCGACCCAAAAGGAACTTTTGGCCAGCTTGGGGGTGTCAGGAGGCCCCCCCAAGCTGGCCAAAAGTTCCTTTTGGGTCGAACGGAGGGTCCCGCGGGGAATCACGTGGCGCCGACGTCACGTGATTCCCCGCGCGATCGCTCCGGGGGACCCTCGTTCGACCCAAAAGGAGCTTTTGGCCAGCTTGGGGGGGCCTCCTGACACCCCCAAGCTGGCCAAAAGTTCCTTTTGGGTCGAACGGAGGGTCCCGGAGCGATCGCGCGGGGAATCACGTGACGCCGCGTCACTCCGACGCGGCGTCACGTGATTCTTTTCTCTAGGCTGAATATGGAACACAATACTATTTAAATTGCTGCAAGTGGGAAAGTGAATCAAACCATCAACAAAACTACCTGTAGCCTTTAGATATACTGAAGGAAAAGAAAAAGCGAGGCACAAAAACCTTTATAAAAAAAAATTGCCAAAGACAAAATGTGGAAATGATGCAATGTTTGGAGTGCTGATCATATGACCAAACTTGACATTTTCTGCGCGATTGCTCCGGGGGGGGTGTCCTGACCCCGCTGGACCACCAGGGAGTTTTGGTAAGTCTTGGGGGGGGGTGGGGGGTTTTAAATTTTTATTTGCACATATGGACATAGACTCAACTCCATATGTCCATATTGACCGCAAATGAGACCCCCTTTCGACTTATGGACATATGAACTTAAACTTTTGCTCTGCACATCCCTAGTAAAAACTGCTTTTCTGTGCACCCTCTGACAATATCATGGCGATATTAAGTTGGAGGCCCCAAAAGTTAAAAATAATTTAAAAAAAATTTTTTTTTTAAATCGGCCCACGGCTTGAAAACCGGACGCTCAATTTTGCCGGCGTCTGGTTTCCAAACCCGTGGCTGTCAGTGGGTTTGAGAACAGACGCCGGCAAAATTGAGCGTCGGCTGTCAAACCCACTGACAGCCGCCGCTTCTGTCAAAAAAAAGAGCCTGTCCCTAGTGCCTCTTTTTACCACGGGCCCTAATTTGAATAATTTTTTTTTCTGAATTGCGCGCACAGGAGAGTGGGCTGTGCGCGCGCTGGGAGAGTGGGTGCTCACCTGCTCTCCCGCGATTTTTACTGTATCGGCCTGTTTATCTTTTCCAGCAGTGAACAGTCATCTGCTTCCTGATTCAGCACCTCCCAGACAGCCTGGAGCAAACAAAGCGAAGAGCTATTCTGCTCCCAAATCCAATCTCCCCCCCCCTTCCCTCATTCAGGAACATGTGTGTAAGGGGAGGGGGAGCATGAGCCTGCAACAGAAAGCGATGGGGGCTGCTGGAAGGTGCCCGTCAGAGATTGGGTGGGATGTCAGGGGGTGCAAGACAAAGCAGCCTGTTCTTCCCCCTTCACAATCCAGATCCTCTCCCCCTTGATTCCAGAATCTATCACCCAGGATTTATTTATTACTTATTTAAACATTTCTTATATTCTGCAGATTCCTAAAAAAAAGTGTGTCCAGAGTATAACACAAAATTTTCAATCTTAAAGTCCTGGATCCTCCTTTACTTCCTACACTTTCCTTTTCGGCAAATCCTAAAACCAGGCCCACACTTGTTACTTCCCTCATCCCAGATTCTTAATCTCTCCCCCCATGCCCTCAATCTTTCCCATCTCTAGTTGTAACCTTCACCTGGTCTTTCTTCCTCTTATCCCTGTCATCTCTCTACTCCTCAGACTTCCTCTCTGTACTGATACTTAAGATGCCTTTTCCTCACTCAATAAAAAGAAGATTATATAAACAAGTAAAGTTGAAAAACGACTTTCTTTTTATAACTGTAACCCCAACTCAAGGCCAATCACATTTGATGCTGGGAATAAGTCAGTCTCATATCATCCACTCTTCTTAAGCCCCATCTAGTGGATTCCATGTGTCTCCAAATGCATCAAAATACAAAAACGCTAATCTAAAGCCCAAAAATTTCTGTTGTGATTGTCAAAATACAAAAGGACATGGGAGTGGTATTTCAGCATACAGATTTTACTAAAGCATTTGTTCAATAAGATTGATCTGACACACAATATACTCTCTCCTTGGTAAATCCATAGTCAAGAAATCAATCTCTTTTCACCAGTAACTGTACTGACACACACTGGCCGAGAACTCCAGATAGGAAAAAACTCCCAAGCAAAAAGGGAGAAGAAAGGTGGAAAAAAAACTTCAACTGTACTTCCAAAATGAAGAATCTTCTCTAATCTCAAAGGGTAAATCAGTCTCTCAAATCTCTCAAAATCCTTAACCCATACTAAGTTGGGCCTAGGGTTTTCTCCAAACAAAAAGAGAACCAAAAACACCCCTCTCTCCCTTAGACTTTCAACACAAAAATCCACAACAGCTCTAGGGATCTCAGATATAATCATAGGAAACAACCACTGCAGCAGCGGTGGTACGTTCCTCTCTTCCTACAAGGCCACACCTTCACAGGGATTCCAAATGGGGCCCTATATAATGTACAATAAAAGATGGCTGTGTCAACATGCTTAAGAATTTCACATTTGTGAAACAGAACCCACCCCTAAGCTTCTGTAGATAAATGTAGGGATTTTGCCATTTTTCACCAATAAAGCCACTGAGTTTTGTAACAGATTTCCCCCAAAAGTCCTCTGATATATCTAGAACTATCGAGACAAGATGGAAAGAATTTATGACATCAAATTACAGCAAACATGAATGGGTCCTCCTACTTTAAGTAGAATAGTTAGAAACATAGAAACATAGAAATGACGGCAGAAGAAGACCAAACGGCCCATCCAGTCTGCCCAGCAAGCTTCACACATTTTTTCTCTCATACTTATCTGTTTCTCTTAGCTCTTGGTTCTATTTACCTTCCTCCCCCACCATTGAAATATCTAGCTTGATTAGTTAGGGGTAGTAGGGGTAGTAACCGCCGCAATAAGCAAGCTACACCCATGCTTATTTGTTTTACCCAGACTATGTTATACAGTCCTTATTGGTTGTTTTTCTTCTCCCCTGCTGTTGAAGCAGTTGCACAAGGGTTTAAAGTACCATGTGATGACATCAGTGGCTTTATCACAAAAATTGTGAACTTTTCTCTGCTAGGATTCCTGCTTGCTAATTTAAAGCAAGCTTCTATTCAACCCATTTGGAAAAAGCCTTTCCTTGACCAGTCTCATTTTGGCCAATCACCTCATCTCATGCCTACCATTTTTGTCCAAGATTATCAAGATGGTTGTCTTCAAACCACCCAAATGATTATTTGAAAGAGCATTTGATTTTGGACCAACATCAATTCGGGTTTCAAACACTGTTCAGCACAGAAACCTTATATTTACCTAGTCTAGATACTATCAAGCATAGTTATGACAATGGGACTAATTATGTCATGGTCTTTCTTTATCTCACCATAGCATTTTACTATCTTTTCTGAGTAACATCGGGTTATCTGGTAATGTTTTGAATTTGGCCAGGTAAAGCAGGTCAGAATTAGCCCTTCAGTTTCCTCACGTGTGATCACTTAAGGAGTCTTCCGGCTGCATTTTTAACATTTGATTCCCTTATGTAAGTTATCTATAAATTCTGCTCGACAGATTTTCATGTCAGTACTGTCATCATGGCCTGCAACTTTCAACTTTGTTTCTATATGCTTAGCTGCTCTACAATAAACACACTTGATAACAGATCATCCTCAGTCAATTTCCCCTTGAGGACTCTCCTTCAGTGTTTGTGGGTTGCAGTATGCCAACTGTAACACTGGTAAGGAATTTAGGCATCATCCTTGATTCCAACCCATGTGCGTCCGCATGAAGACCGTGGTTTAGGTTGCCTTCTACAGTCTGCATATGCTTCACAGATTTAAAACCACAATTGAATCCTTGACACTTCCATACAGTTCTCCAAGTTCTACCAGCAAATGCCATTCAAACTTAGCAAAATTCTGCACAGTTTTCAGAGCGCATTTTGACAATGTCCAGTGTCAGAGAACACCTCATATTCTGTTCCCTCCACTGGTTACCAGGCCAATGGAAGATTAAATATAAAATGGCTATGCTGATCCATAAATTAACCAATAATTTGTCTCTTTGGATCAGCACCATACTGTGTATTGATAATCCCTGCGCACTGAGATCAGCATAATGTGGCCTGAGGTCCCACCCCATGGAACACATTTTCTGAGCGGCCGCACACATTTACCTGTACTCAGTTTAAAAAGATGCTGAAGGACTTTACTTCAGCAGACCTTTAGTTGAAATAATCAATATGGAAATCAGAAGTTTCCTAATATTGTAAACAACTTATCACTACCAATATATTGTGAATATTTTTATCTGTTCTATGCTGGATTATCAGTTACTACATTGTTTAGTCTGACCTTGGTGAACTGTGGATGCATGTGAGATATAAATCAAATAAAACCCAACATCCTCTGGTTTGGAAAAAGGTGAAAGTACAAGCAGTAGCTGAACTCCACAATTCTCAGGACCCACTTGTCCTTCATGATGCAGCTCCACTGAAGGACTGAACCTGCATCCCCCAAACATTATCAGAGAAGACAAAGAGACAGCTGAAAGGGACTTCAAAACGCTCATCCCAGGCTTGGGTTGATGCTTTTCCTGCTGTCAACTTCTAGAAGGAAGCTGCTGTGGATGAGGAGAAATCTATTGCTTCTGGAAAGCATAGAATGGAGTCATCTGTTTCTGTACACCACCTTGTAGAAATGGCAGTACATAAATATGAAAATAAAAAAGGTCACTTGTAGGAGAAGTATGGATGCCTGGATATGGCAGTATGGTCCTCTGGCACCGCAAACAGCGATGGCAGAGTAGAATGATGCTCCTTGATCAGTGCCAGTCTCCTGCCCCATTATTCCAAATAAGTTCTCCCCTACGTATGGGATTAAATGCCAAGTGATCACTAACATCTTTCAGGACTCCACTTGCCTAGAGCCAGACGAGCCTTCTGGCTCCAGTCTCATAAGCAGAACAGATCAGATGTTTCTCTCATTCCTTTACAAGGCCCACTGGAATTCAGCCTGACAAGGATCCTGCAAGTCTGCCAGGAGTGTAAAATTCTGCACCATAAACAGCTGGTTTACCACAATCCTTACACTGAGCAGGAATCCCTGAAAGATCTTTTTTTCCAAAAGAATCCCGGGCCTTCTAATCTTTTCTAGGGGGGTATGTTGGAATGCTTGGTGGACTTCACTACCAAAGTAATGTGGAAGCTGAACTACACCAAATTCTGGAAAGGTGAAGATATTTCAGGTCAACCTTTTTAGATATGCCATACTGGGTCAGACCAAGGGTCCATCAAGCCCAGTATCCTGTTTCCAACAGTACCTGGCAAGTACCTAAACATTAGAGAGATCAAACTACTATTGCTTATTAATTACTGTCATAGCAGTTTATGGATTTATCCTCTAGGAACTTATCCAAACCTTTTTTAAACCCAGTTACACTAACTGCTGTAACCACATCTTCTGGCAATGAATTCCAGAGCTTAACTATGTGCTGAATGCAAAAGAATTTTCTAATTGTTTTAAATGAGCTACTTGCTAACTTCATGGAGTGCCCTCTGGTCCTTCTATTATCTGAGAGAGTAAATAACCGATTTACATTAACTTCAAGTCCTCTCATGATTTTGTAGACTTCTATCATATCCCCCCCTCAGTTGTCTCTTCTCCAAACTGAACAGCCCTAACCTCTTTAGCCTTTTCACATAGGGTAGCCGCTCTATGCCCCTTATTTTGGTCGCCCTTCTCTGCACTTTCTCCAGGGCAGCTATAATCTTTTTGAGATGCGGTGACCAGAATTGTACACAGTATTCAAGGTGCGGTCTCATCATGGAGCGATACAGAGGCATTATGACATCCTCCGTTTTATTTTCCATTCCCTTCTTAATAATTAACATTGTTTGCTTTTTTGATTGCCACAGCACACTGGGCCAACTATTTCAATGTATTATCCATTCTCTTTCCTGGTGGTAACTCCTAAGACAGAACCTAACATTGTGTAACTACAGCAAGGGTTATTTTTCCCTATAGCATCACTTTGCATTTGCCCACATTAAATTTCATCTGCTATTTGCAAACCCAATCTTCCAGTCTTGCAAGATCCTCTTGCAATTCATCACAATTCGCTTGAGATTTAACTATTCTGTATAATTGTGTCATCTGCAAATGTTATCACCTCACTCATTGTACCCCTTTTTCCAGATCATTTACAAATAGATTAAAAAGCAACAGTCCAAGTACAGATCCCTGAGGCACTCCACTGTTTACCTTTTTCCACTGTGAAAACTGATCATTTAATCCTGTTTCCTATCTTTTAACCAACTTGCAATCCACAAAAGGTCATCATGGAGAAGGGATTTGGTATTGGGCTGCATATGGCAATTTATATTCGCATCTACCCAAAATGGATGTATCAATTAGGCAGACTGGATGGGCCATTTTGAACATTACCTGCTGTCATGTAGTATCTTACCATGAAACAAAAAGGAATGAAAACCACATGCAGTGCCAAAAATCCATACATACACCTTCAGCAACCAAGAAATGCAAGCTACTTTAAAATCAAATATATAAACTTAACAGCATGTCATTTCATTCACAAAACATCTCACCATTCCTTTTAGATATAAACTTTTTCTATTTTGGATATTTTGAGGACCAACACTTAATGGAAGAAAGAATTCTGAGAAAACAGTGAAACTTTCTAACGAACATTATGCATTTACTGAATGCCGGATTTAAATCGCCAGTGCCTATAGGCAATGGAGGGTGGCGGGGTTTGTCCACATCCTCCACCCAACCTCAGTGTCGAGGTACAGTTCCTCCCCTCTGTCCCCCCAGCTGAAATGATCCCCTCATCTCTATACTGTAGCACAGGCCCCACAACAGAAGTCTCCTGCAACATTACTATGGAAACCCACACCAGGGGATTTCACAGGGCCAATGAGCACCCAAAAGATGCAGGAGGTCCTGCACTGAAATTCCTAACTCTGATTGTTGCTGCTGCTATTGTGGTGCTTACGTCGCAACATAGAAAATCAAGGAGGAATGCCATAAGAGGCAGCAGGCCTGGATTTAGGCACGCATTGGTGACACTTCAGAGCCTATAAAAATTTGTTGCCTATCACTAAATCCAGGTCACAGAAAGTGGGCTAATCACCTCATAGTGATTTCTCTGTTTTAGTTCACTGGAAAGCTATAGCACAGTGTGATAGATAAGCAGTTTTATTTGGTTATTTTTACCCACCATTGTGAATATAAAATTCACCCAGGGCAGTTTACACTATATCAGAATAGCAGCAAATATGCAAAGACCATTTACAGCTTTACAACAAGAGACAGTATATAAAAATTCTAAAGTAGCAGCAATAGACGTTTCATAATTCTCAATTACTGGAAGAAATTCATCTTGGAGCAGTAGAAAAATACCCCCCAAAACAAAAAATATTGTAATCAAAGGCTTCCAGTCAACTGTAAAATGCCGAAATGTAACCCATGGCAACCATGAACCAGAAAATCTTTAGTGAGATATTTTGCCGCTATTTTTCCCTCTTGAACCTGGTGGCTTCTTACTACTCCTGTTTACATTGTAAACTATATTTATTTATACAAAATTCTTATATACCATTGTTCAGACTGGCCATCACAACTGTTTCCAAGCATAAAATGTAAATAAAACAAAACAACCAGATAATAAGCACTTACTCCTTAAAAATAGATTAAACAAATAACACTATAAAATACATTCATAATAAAACAATGTAAAATAATCTAAAATACATATTTAAGTGCTTTTATATCTCTCACTCAGTTGTAAAAAAACTGGTTGCTTCACATTATATAAATATTTAAAATAGTACTTAGTCAGAGGTCCAAGATGGCGGCCCTATTAAGACACTGGTGAGCAGAGTTCCATCGGACCCCGATTTACTTGCTTCGTTTGTGAAGTGCGGCATGCACTCCAGTAGGAAACTGAGGGCACAGGAGCATGAGTCTTTGACCGCTCCTCTTACACCTCATTAGGTGTGGGACCAATGGGCGCTCACGTTGTCCGGGAGGATGACACTCCAGGAGTCAGCCTGCCATTGGGGGAGCAGGAGGAAGTACATGCCTCCCTACAGGAGTCACTAACATCTCTGTCCCCGGAGGATCTAAAGGCCCCGGTTAACCCGTCAGAGGTCCGCTACCATAACCATCCCCAGGGAGAGAAGATCAGCACAGACTTGGAGGACTTCAGCCTTTCAGGTGCTATGCTGGAGTCCCGAAAAGCTCCTGACAGACCCGGGGAAGCCACCAGCAGTGTGGAATTTCCACAATCAACGGTGGAAAATGGTGAGATCCCTGTTTTGATCAGGAAGGAGCTGGTAAGACCTAAAGTTCTCTCATTGGACTCCATATGGGAAGCAATACAGATTTTAAATGAAAATGTGTTCCAACAGTTAAAGTCTGTTACAAATATGATAAAAAAAATATGGAATCTAGATTTTAAAAAAGAATAATATGGAGGACCTTTGGCTGGAGAACTTCTCCTTCGAGAGGAAAGGCAGAAAGGGCTTCTTTTTCATCTTGGAGCCATAACATCGCGACCGACCTATAGCTATGCCCCTCTAGTGACATCATCAAGTGGGGCCGGAACGCCGAAATAAATTTGGGCCAGGTGTGGCACGCAGCCACCGGCGCGCTACCAAAGCCGCGTGCCAAAGGGGTGCGCCCCTAGGTAAGAATTTTTTCCTTATTTCTTTTCTAACCTAATTGGTTAGAAAAAGTAAAATGAAAGTTTGGACATCTTCTCCATCTGTTCCATTGGCTAGGGGACCCATGGATTCTCATGTTATGAAGCAGGTAAGTCAATCAGCCCACAATTCAATTCCTGATATATTTTGTCATCTGGTGCCTCTGATAGTCCCAGCCAACAGCAGCAATTTCAACCCTTGATGGAAATGCCTGGCCCCATCCCTTCAAGTTCGACACAAGGCGTTATGGTAACAACTAATAGTGGAGATGTGCTACCCACAGAAGGTGGGGATATAGAGGAATTGGGGGTTGCAATGGGTTCTGGAATACAGAATTCAGTTACAGAGCCCATAGACCAGGGGTGGGCAAGTCCGGTCCTCGAGGGCTGCAAACCAGTTGGGTTTTCAGGATACCCCTAATGAATATGCATGAAATAGATTTGCATACAACTGAGGCAGTGTGTATGCAGGTCTCTCATGCATATTCATTAAGGATATCGTGAAACCCCGACTGGTTTGCGGCCCTCGAGGACCGGAATTGCCCACCCCTGCCATAGACCCCCAAAATATAACTTTAGGAGATGTGTGGAGGGCAATAAATGAGTTACAGAAAGTTATGTCTAATTCTATAATTCAGAATAATAAATCAATTGAAATTAAGAATGCAATAGAATTACATAATAGTCGTTTAAAACAACTAGAAGAGTTGAGTAAAACAACAACAGTACAAGTAACTACTTTACAGTCAGTAAATAACTTTTATTAAAGACAGCTTGGTTATTTATAGACAGATGGAGAATCTGGAGAATGAAAATAGAGCAAGAAATTTTAGGTTTTTAAATTTTCCTACTTCCAGACTCCTATCAGCCAATGAATTGTTAAAAAAATACCTATTAGAAGTTTTGTCAATTTCAACTATAGATAAGTTTGTATCAAAAATGTATTATGTTTCAAACACCAGAATAAGGAGACAGGAGGGTGAGGAAGGAATGGACCTTGTCCAACAGGAATCTCCTAATTTAACTTCTTTCCTGGAATCGTCAGTGGATGATATACCCCAAAGAGCAACCTTATTGGTTACTCTCTGTAGAGAAAAAGATAAACGTTTAATATTGCAGAAGTACTTTAAGAATAAGGAGTTCCTGTTTTGTGGACAAAGGGTTCAAATATTTCCTGACGTATCGCGTAGTATGCAATTAAGGAGGAAACAATTTTTGATTTTGAAGCCAAGATTTTAACTCTTGGAGCAATGTTCTTTTTAAAATTTCCTTGTAAGTGCCTGATATTAAAAAAAAAAAAAAAAAGTGTGTGTTACAGGATCCCACCCACCTGGAATCCTTTCTCGTGGATAAAGAATCAGTTTGAGGTAATGGCTGCAAAAAAAAAAAAAAAAAAAGAATGTTTCCAGATTTATAATTAAAGTTTTCCTTAATTATAATTTGATAAGGATCCTCCCATGATGTTGACTAGGAATTTTGATGTAATTAATAAATGTTGAAGGTATGGTTGTATGATTTCTTGGCATACAAAATTTGTTCTTTGATATTTTGCAATGTAATTTTGTTTAAAAATCTTAAAGTGGATCCAAGATGGCGGAGAGTAAGACGTGTGTGAGCATCTCTCTCTCCAAATTTCCTTACCGTAGTTTGATGCCGCATTCGGGCCACAAGAAGAGAGCGAGGGAGCGGCTAGCTCTAGAGCCCCCCTCAACCCATGCGGTCCTCGGACCTATGGACGCTCACATTCGTCGGGGAGTTGAAACTCCAGGCAGGAGCTCGCTGGTTGTATCCCGGAGGGAAGAGGTGTCCGAGAGCAGCCCTGAGCAGTTTTTGATATTCTCGCCGGAGGAAAGACGCCCACCCGGGAACCCTGCTGAGAGACACGCCGAACAACTGCAAGAGGAACCAGAGGTACAGAGAACGGGTGCCTTGGGGGAAGCCTCTCTAGAGCCCACGTTGTCGGAGGGAAGTCTCCCTATGTTACTACATCCGGGTTCGGGTATGGGAGAAACGCCTGAAGTGGAACAGCAACAAGCGGTGAGAGGAGAGACGCCAGAGCGACTTCCATGAGATTTGAGAGAAGGAATATCTGGAAATAGTGGGGAAGTTACTGAAAATTTGGTTCAAGTATGTCAGCTGGTAAGACCACAAACTTTCACTTTACAAACAATATGGGAAGCGATAAAAGAAACTAATAATAATATTCAACGACAGATTCTTTCAACTGTAAAAGCAGTGGAAAATTTAGAAACTAGAATGTTGAGTGTTGAAAAAGAACTTGGGGAAAATATGAAAAAGACAATTAACGGAAGTAAAAATGGACAGCTTAAATAATCTTCAAAGTGATTTAATTAAAGAAAATCAGATATTACAACAGAAAGTGGAAAATTTGGATAATCAGATCCGAGCTAGACACTTGAGATGTATCAATTTCCCAAAATTATCATATATGACTGCTAAAGATCTTTGGAGGAAGTATATGATAGAAAATTTAAAGATTACTGAAGAGACCCTTCCTATAATATCTAAGGTCTTTTATATACTACCAATGAGAATTACTGAGAGTAACTTGGATAATTTTCCGATATTGGCTCCTAGGGAAACAACACCAACTATGAATATCTCAGAGCTGCTTGAACAGTCGGAAGAAAATGCAGCGGTACCATCTACGTTGATAGTGATCTTCCTGCTTCAATCAGACAGAGAATGGGTCTTTAAAAAGTATTTTTCCCATCGTAATGAAAACTTTTTTGGTATTAAAGTTCAGATATTTCCTGATCTTGCGAGAACGACGCAGAAACGGCGTCAACAATTTCTTTTGTTAAAGTCACAAGTGTTAGAATTGGGAGGGTTGTTTTTGTTAAAGTTTCCATGCAAGTGCTTGGTTAAATTTCAAGGAAAATCTTTTATGTTCTTTCAACCCTCTCAACAAATATCTTTCATTACTAGTAGAAAGAACCCTGTAGTGTCCTCCTCTCCTGTGACTTGATATGCAAACTTCTAGAGGTGAATTAAAAGGTCTATAAATAAGAAATAACTTACCCTAATGCTAGATTAATGTTTAAAATTATTTTCTTTAAGGTTGTGAGATTCTTGGATCTATATTGTGGGCTAAAAAAATATACTTCACTGATTCTATTAATGGATTATAATATGAATTACTTATTGTTAGATGTATATATTATTATTTGCATTACGAAATTGATTTATTGCCTGATTACAAAAACATGTGAAGTGTATATATTTCATTTCAAGTGTTCCTGAATTAAACTTGTAAAATTGATAAATAAAAAATAAAATAAAAAAATCTTAAAGTATAAATTAAAAAAAAGTAGAATATGCTGTTAAGGAAAACAGGGAGACATGTTCTTCATTGAAGGAGGAAATTAAGGTTGTTTCAACAATTTCTCAGAGTATTATAAAAAAAACAAAACAAATAAGATTGAACAGCTTGAAAATCAGAGTAAAAATAATCTCAGATTTATAAATTTCTCCAAAGATCCTCTGATAACAACAAAGGACATGTGAAGAAAATATCAGTTGGAGATATTGAAAATACCCAAGCAGACTATACCTCTGGTTTCCAGGATTTATTATATTCCTCCATTTAAAAATAATATTGCTTCTCAAACTGGCCTACAAGTATTAACTCCTATGACTGTGGATTTGGACATTACCAAAATCCTAGAAACATCACAAAGTGAGCAGGTTAAACCTGGTGTATTGTTTTTAATTATGCATGTTTTATTTTTGTAAACCGCCTAGACGGATAGACTCCTACCCCACTGTGCGGTATATAAAACTTTTAAATAAATACTTTAATAGTTACCTTTTTTAAGAATCCGATAAGGAATGGATTCTGAAAATGTTCTTCCGTCACCGTCAAGATATTTTTTGGGGCCTGAAAGTCAGCGTTTTTCTTGATCTGGCTAGGGCTACACAGTTGAAAAGAAAGCAGTTTCTTCAAATGCGTCAAGTTTTGCAAATTGGAGCACTTTTTCTTTTAAAGTTTCCATGTAAATGTATGATTAAGTATAGGAATTCATCATATACTTTTTTTGTTCCCTTTCAATTAAAAAATTTCATGGAAAATAAAGAAATTCTTGTAACCACCTCCTCACCCATAGATGTGGATAAGTGCTAATTAGTTGGTGGCTTTATTCAATGAAGGATGTATAAATACCTCCTGTTCAGATGCCATATCTTAGGTATAGATGTAATTTTTTTTTCATGAGGTTGTGATTGGACCCCAAGTAGGGGACTTGACATGCAGAAGTATTGTATAAGTTTAGATATGCACTGTTATTTTCTTTATCCTGTTGAATAAAGATTCTGCTTGCAAATTCAAGTTGTAAATCTTGAAAATATTGTATAAATACTTAAAAATTAAAAATAAAAATAGTATTTAGTCAATCACCCTAAACTTATATTAAAATAGTTCTCAGTCAGTCCCTCCTAACGCAATTCCGAAAAGCCAGGTTTTCAAATTATTTTTAAAAGATTTCCTCTCCGCTTGGATCCTTAACTCAGTAGAAAGCTCATTCCACAGCTTAGGGCCGGCCAGAGAAATACTATCTCTGACCTAACAGGCCGATTCAGTAAAAACGCGGGAGAGCGGACGAATGCCCGCTCTCCCGGCGCGTGCACCGGCCACTCGCCGGTGCGCGCAATACAGTATTCAAATGAGGTGTTGCGGTAGAATCGGGCAAAATGAGGCGCTAGGGACACTAGCTCGTCCCTAGCACCTCCTTTTAGCCCGGAGCGGCGGCTGTCAGCGGGTTTAACAGCCGACGCTCAATTTTGCTGGTGTCATTTCTCGAGCCCGCTGACCGCCACGGGCTCGGAAACCGGATGCCAGCAAAATTGAGCATCCAGTTTTCGGCCCGACAGCTGCGGGCCAAATTCAAAATTTTTTTTTTTAAACTTTTTTTTACTCTTTGGGGCCTCCAACTTAATATCGCCATGTGCCTGGTGCTGGAAGAAATTAGTGCCGACCTTTGGGTCGGCGCTAATTTCTGAAAGTAAAATGTGCAGCTTGGCTGCACATTTTACTTTCTGTATCCTGCGCGCATACCTAATAGGGCCATCAACATGCATTTGCATGTTGAGGGCACTATTAGGTGCTGTGGGTTGGACACGCGTTTTCCTCCCCTTACTGAATAAGGGGCAAGGGAAAACGCGCGTCCAAGAGCAGGCTAACAGTGCGCTCCATTGGCGCACACTGTACTGTATTGGCCTGTAAGATGGGCTGAATTTACCAATGATATTGTTAGAAGCCCTTTATTAGCTGATCTCAGGTTTCTCTGGGGTTTATGTAGACTAATTGCTGTATTCAACCAATCCGTTTGTTCTCCATAAATAATTTTATGTAAAATGCAAAGTACGTTACATTGGATGCGATATTTTATAGATAACCAGTGAAGTTTTAACAAGGTGTTATATGATCACTCTTTTTTGACCCAGTTAGTACCCTTGCCGCAGCATTTTGTAATATTTGTAAAGGGCATATTGTTGAGGCTGGAGGTCCTAGTAACAGGGAATTACAATAATCAGAACTCGAGAAAATTAACAACTGCAGCACTGTTCTAAAATCTTCATCCGTTAATAATGGCTTCAATCGCCTCAGTGTCATCAGTTTACCATAGCCTTCTTAATTTCCGCTGTGATATGTTGTTTTTTTTAGATTGAGCTCTGTGTCTATAATTATACCAAGAACTCTAGTCTGATCTGATGGTTTAATCGTTATATGGTTTTCATATGATATGTCAGGAAGAGGTTCCTGTCTCATTTTTCTGTCTAGTACAGTGATCTCAGTTTTATTTACATTTACGACTAGTCTCATATGTGTGAGCAGTTGCTTAATATTTAGATACATAGCTGTCAGTTTATGTGCCTTTTCGAGAGTATAATTTACTGGGACTAGAATTTGAATGTCGTCTGCGTACATAAAATGTGTTAAGCCTAGCCCGGTTAGCAGGTGGCACAATGGTAAGATACACATTGAACAAAGTAGCTGATAAGGCGGAGCCTTGCAGAACTCCTGTATCAAGGGTAATTTTATCTGACCTTACGTTATTAATTTGCACTATATATGAACGGTTTACCAGAAATGATTTAAACCATTGCAAAGTTGCTCCAGTTATTCCAATTTCTTCTATCCTGTTGAGAAGTATAGTATGGTTAACTGTGTCAAAGGTGGCCGAGAGATCAAGTAATATTAGGAGGTAGCTATATCCACTGTCAAAACCCCTTAGTACCGTATCTGTTAGTGCTAATAATAAAATTTCTGTACTAACATTTTTCCTGAAACCAAATTGGGCTGGGAAAAGAATATTGTTCTTTTCCAGATGCTCTGTCAGTTGTTTCTGGACTACTTTCTCTAAGATTTTGGCTAAAAAAGGAAGATTAGATATTGGTCTGAAATTATTTAGAATGGTCGGGTCTAGATTTTGAATTTTTTAATATTGGTTTGATAGTAGCACTATTATCTCAGGCACTATTCCCTCCTTTAATGAGAGATTAGTTATTGAAGTTACAATTGGAGCAACTGTGTTCACAATTGCTTTTAACGAAACTATAGGGACTGTATCTAGAGGATGGTTGGCGGGGTTTAATGTCATAAGTCTTTATATTTCTTCTGTTGAAATTTCCTCAAAGCTTGACGATTTATCTACTTTTTTGATTTGCATGTTTATTTCTTGATTTATAATGGGATCCATGCTCTCTATTAAGTTAGTTATTTTATTCTTGAAGAAGTAAGCTATGTCATTACATCTGTTTTCCAGAAGCATAATATTGTTATGAGCGTGTGTTTTTGTCAAATCAGTGACTAGGCTAAACAAAATTCTCGGGTTGTGGGTAAACTTTTGAATTTTATAAACAAAATATTCCTTTTTTGCCCGATTTATCAGTTTCTTGTAATGAGCTAGAAAAGATCGATACTCAGTGTTTGGTCAGATTTATTAGATCTCCAATTTCTTTCCTGCTATCTAGTGGCACGAGCCTTTATTTGTACCTACCCTGGGACTTTTACACCTATTTTTATATCCCTCTCCCTCACTTAGACTGACCATCACAGTAAGAGTCCTTGGCCAGGGGTCACACCCTACAGCAACCTCAGAACATGTGCCTTAATCATGGTCCCTGAATACAGACAAGGCAGCCTAGAGGAAAAACTGGAATTTTAAAGAAAAAAATGGAAACATTCCTAATGAAATGTTTTTGAATAGATGAATGAAATGAATTGTAAGAAAAGGATTCCAAGTATTGTTACAGCTTCGGTTTACTTCGTCCAGTGATTTCAGTTTCCAAAGCCTATGAAGATAAAATATATGCTCAGGATCAGAAACTAGTGACATCAGAAACCAAATTTGGTTGGACAAAATCCTGCTGCACTCATTTTCAAGGGTATTTCATTGTTTGACATATTGGGTTCATGTGCTTTATTTTTGTTCAGAGTTCCTAAGTTACCTCAAGCCTGTAAACTGGTTTGTGTGCACCCAAGAGCATTTTTCTGTGTAGCTCCTGTTCTTTGCAACTCCCTGCCAAAAACACTGTTTAGCACAGAATTCTGTCTCTCAGGTTTACGAGTCACTGTTATATGAGAAGGCATTCAGCCTTTCCAACTCAAAGTCTTGATGCTGTTATTTATTTTGAAAATTTATGAAGTTACTATTTTTTTTGAGCTGAGGGATTTACTTTTGTTCTAGGGTTTTAACAAACAGATATCAAACTGGATCAAACCAAGCTCCACCGAGTCCAACATCCTGACAGTGGCCAGTCCAGATCACAAGTACCTGGCAGAGCCCTCTCTCCGGGGACAGCGATAGCTTTTCCTAATTGACCTAATTCTTATGGACTTGTCCAAACCCTGCTATGCTAATCACCTTGAACACATCTTCTGGCAAAAGATTCCAGCTCAACTGTGCATTGAGTGGAAAAGTAATTTCTAGGAGGTGTTTTAAATCCATCAGTTTCATGGAGCATCTCCTCGTCTTAGCATTTAAGAGGGTAAATAATCATCCTTTATTTACCTGTTTCACCCCACTAGTGATTTTATCAACTTCTATCTTGTCTCCTCTCAGCCATCTCTTTTCCAAGTTGAAGAGCCCTAACCTGTTTAGCCTTCCTCATCCCCTTTATCATTTTTGTTACCCTTCTCTGCACATTTTCTAATTCTAGGTCTTTTTTGAGATGGGATGACCAGAACTGCCCACAGTGGCTCAATACAGGAGTGATATTGATGTTACAAGATGATGTACATTTTATTTTGTGTATTATTTGATACTGTTTGTAGTTTATTTGATCATGCACATTGCTTAGAGCCAAGGGTTAGATTTTATTAATACACATTTAACTAATCCGCCAAAATAAGGATTTCTAGTCCTTAATACACTATGATCTGTTAGGCTGTATAGTTTGGTTTTTAAGACTTGAAGGTAGTTTGTCTACTCATCCCATTTTTACCTCAGACAAACTAGAAAGTGGGACCAAAAAAAAAAAACCACACATACAAGCTTGAGGGAGTCCACACTGAAGAAATGCATCTCACTTGCCACTCTTATTTTTAATGATTTGTAAATGCCTTAGTAGTAACTATTGTATGAATAAAACAAGCATTTCTGCTAATACATTTCATTAATATTGCCAGCTTTAAAATGTATTATGTACAGTGCATTCAGAAAGTATTCACACCCCTTGATTTTTTCCCCACATTTTATGTTATGCATATTATCCATTCTAAAATGAATATGCATTTTTCCCCTTCTCAGTCTATTCACAATACCCCATAATGACAAACCAAAGTCAGGCTTGTAGAAGTTTGTGCAAATTAATTTAAAAAAATTGAAATTCATTTACATAAATATTCAGACCCTTTACTCAGTACTTTGCTGAGGCAGCTATTACAGGCTCAAGTCTTCTTGGGTATTATGCTACAAACTTGGAACACCTGGATTTGGGGATTTTCTCCCATTCTCTACAGATCCTCTCAGGCTCTGTCAGGTTGGATGGGGAGTGTTGATGCACAGCTATTTTCACCACTCTCTAGAGATGTTCAATCGGGTTCAAGTCCAGGCTCTGGCTGGGCCACTCAAGGATATTCACAGATTTGTGCCAAAGCTAGTTTTGGCTGTGTGCTTAGGGTCTTTGTCATGTTGGAAGGTAAATCACCACCCCAGTCTGAGGTCCAGAGCGCTATGGAGCAAGTTTTCAATCAAGGATCTCTCTGTACTTTGCTCCATTCATCTTTCCCTCTATCCTGACTAGTCTCAGTTCCTGCAGCTAAAAAATCTCTCCACTGTATGATGCTGCCACCACCATGCTTCAACATAGGTATGGTATTTCTAGGTGATGAGTGGTGCCTGTTTTTTTGGACATAATGCTTGACATTCAGGCCAAAGAGCTCAATCTTGATTTCATCAGACCACAGAATCTTGTTTCTCATGATCTGAGTCATTTAAGTGCCTCTAGGCAAACTCCGAGCAGACTGTCATGTGCCTTTTACTAAGGAGTGGCTTCCGTTTACCAATTGGGCCTTTAGGTAGAGTGGCCAAAGTGCTGCAGAGATGGTTGTCCTTCTGGAAGGTTCTCCACCAGCAGAACTCTGAAGCTGTCAGAGTGACCAACTGATTCTTGGTCACCTTAATAACCGAGGCCCTTCTCCTGCCAATTGCTCAATTAGGGTGGGTGGCCAGCTCTAGTGGTCCCAAACTTCTTCCATTTGGGAATGATGGAGGCCACTGTGTTCTTTGGGCTCTCTAATGCTGCAGCAATGTTTTTGTACCCTGCCACAGGTCTGTGGCCTCAACACAATCCTGTCCAGAGGTCTACAGACAATTCTTTCAACTTCATAGCTTTGATTTTTTTCTAACATACATTGTCAACCATGGGACCCTATATAGACAGGTATGTGCCTTTCCAAATCATGTCCAATCAATTGAATTTACCACACGTAGACTCCGATCAAGTTGGAGAAACATCAAGGATGATCAACAGAAACAGGATGCACTCAAGCTCAACTTTGAGTATCATAGCAAAATGTTTGAATACTTATGTAAAATATGATGTTTCAGTTTTGTTTTAATTAAACTGCACAAGTTTCTACAAACCCGATTTTGCTTTGTAATTATGGGGTATTGCATATAGATTGCGGAAGGGAAAAAGGCATATTCATTTTAGAAAAAGGCTATAACGTAATAAAACGTGGAAAAAGTGAAGCAGTCTGAATACTTTCTAAATGCACTGTATGACTTAGCACAAGGGTCAAAAAGCTTTTAGAGCCGTGTGCTGCTAAAAAAAAAAAAATAAAAAAAATAAGGGGGGGGGGGCAACATTGCCTAGAACCAGTATTGCAGGGTGAAGGAAGATGGGCCCCAACCAGAATCAGGAGAGATTAGCAAAGCCAGCTTATGAGCCTTGAAACTGCTTATGGTGTCAGCATGGTGGGAGGGAGGGAGTGATGTGCCAAGGAAAATGCAATGCTGATTCCTGTACGTTCTTAAAAGTAGCAAAGTAAATTTATATTGGATAAGAAAGTAGGAAATCAAAATTTCTGGAAATTGTGCATCTCTATCCCCAAGTCTGGTTGCTGGTGTCAATACTTAGCAATGGTTGCAGCTCTCCTCTGCAGTATACCCAGCCAGCCCAGGGAGCAGAGTCCTATCTTGTGACTCAAACTCAGGATCTCTGCACGGAGGTGCAAACTACCACCACCGAGCCACAGCGTCAGCCTTAGGTGTTTAAATGGTAATGCATAAAATGTTTCTTCTGAATGCACAACATATTCATTCCATAATTCTGTTAAAATTAGAGACTTAAAGTAGAAAATATGAATAATTTAAACATTTAACTCAAGATATTACTGTAAATTATAATTTTGAATAATGTTATAACTTCAAACTTACAGAGCAATGAACTTTTGGAGGGAATATTTGATTCTAATTTTAATATTTTTTCTCTATCACATGATGTTCTTTTCCCCCTGTCCTTACTGGGTCCAGTCAGAAGCTGCTATGTGATAAAGCCTATCAGGGTCAGGACCAGAAAAGCTGAATATAAAAAGTTTTAATAAATAACTAAATATTGGAGAAAACAAAGAGGGCACTGCTTTCTTTTCCGAGGAGATCTTGCTACACAACTAAATAGCTACACTACAAACTGACATTGAGATCAGACATGCCTTTCATCTGAGTCATTTGTAAAGAAAAAAAGCTACAAAGTTATCTGGCTCCCAAGCACAGCCCAGCTGTAAAGCCCTAAAAAGGCAGGACCTTGGCTGTTAACACTGAAAGGCAGGACATGGACTTCTCTAAAGAACACTTGTTACAGTTTAATATATATTTTTTCTTACCATGCTTTTTCCTGAATTTTGGCATTTCCCAGCGCACACTTGTCTCAGCAACTTGCTCAGCCACAGCTGCTGCCCAGCATGGCCTTTTGTGCTAGAGCTGGAAAGTTACTTAGAAATAAAAATCAGATCCTGTCACGCAGGCCAAGGAAGATTAAGGTTACCAGATTACTCAGCGATACAAAGCAGCTGAGTCAGTTTTTTTTAGAAATCCCAATGACATTTGAGAACTGAAATTCTGCTTTTCCTAAAGATAGATCTGTATGACCCAGACTCCCAATACATGTTATTTAAAAAACAGCAGCAAACTGTGATTTTACAAAGAAAAAAAGAAAGTGTTAAAATGATGACCAATGTTTGTTACTTTCTCAAGGGAAACGACAGGACACACTGCAGGCTGAAACTCTTTTCATTGGGCCAACATAAGAACTGCCCACAGGTGTTGCTGTAGCTGAGCACTCTAGGCCGTGCAGCTTGACAACCTACAAAGACACTAGTTTTCTCCAGGATAAACAGAAGTATACAGAAATGCATGAGAAGGTAGCACAGTTCATCCACTGAAAACTGCTAACATTGCTGTGCCAGAAAAATACTGCAATCACAACACTAACAAAAAATGCAGATCATGAAGTTGTGAGCACTTGGGACATTCCCACTCCAACTGATTTAAAAAAATGCTAGATACTAGAAAATCACATACTGGGGTAAAAGTGAAAGACATAACACTGCTAATGTAAGCGTCAGTATCAGAGACTAAGAAAACATGGCAGAAAGATACAACACAAAAATAGTCCCAATTGTATTAGGCACCACTGGCTTAATTAAAAAACTTCCAAGTACACTTTGGGCTCCAGGAGGTGGCTCAATTTGACCAGTGAGTGAATTGAGAGACCGAGATCTTACCCAATATAACTGGCTTATGAGTGAGGTTGATTCCCACAGTATGCACAAGGCAAACTCATTTGGATACACTAATCCCAAATAAAGTAAAAGTAACCGATTAGAGTTAGCTTTATACCTTAAGACCCCATGGTAAGCAACTTTAAATCAAGTATCAAACTGGTTAAGTTTTCACGCTAACTAAAATAACTATACATGAGATATTTTGCATGCAATCAATCCAAATAGTGCTCATTTCAATAGGTGTGGGCAAACATGAAATCACAGCTAGTGCGCCCTAGCTCTCAACACACTGACTTTCCACAGCCCTGATGCCTTACCATTTTTGCTGTATTTTGAGAGGATGACAGTTCTTCTGTAGAAGGTGTTGACACGATAGGCATGCTAGAGGAGGATGATAGAGTCGATACCCCCATTACACTATCCAAATGTAAAGCAGACAAACCTAGCCTTTGATGCCCATTGAGTTCACTAATATTGTTCCGAGTGCAGGTCTTTAAGGAGCCACGGAAAGTGCCATTTGACAGGCAGGTAGTGCTATGGAAAGTGCTTGCATGCTTGGCTGTTTTTGAATCACCCTCATCTGAATCCAGTTTTGGAAAGGAGAGAGATTTGATATTGCTGACAGCAGTAATGGGGGAAAGGGACACTTTGGAAGACAGAGGCAGATTTTCACAGTTTTCCAACTGTGGTAAAGTGATAAAGCCATTAGGTTTGTGCTGGGGCTTGAAGTCCAAGGTAACTCCTTCCATGGAGGTCAAAATATCCTTCTCCTTTAATGCGGACTCAGGGATCACTTCAGGCCCTACGCTGGGTAAATTATCCAATACTGGGTTTGCAACAGGCCGAACATGAATGTCAAGAATGTTCTTTAACTCTTCCTTTTCATCTATTGTTTTTAATTCCAGTTTATCAAATGGGTCTTCCTCACACTCGAAATCAGCTGGGTTGAAATCAGCCTTAGCATGAGTTGGGCTCATGACCTTCTGTTTTATGGCACTGGTGTTGGCTGGGGTTGGAGTCAGAATGTTGTTGTGTTGTAAGCTGGCAAGTACAGGATTAATTGGAGGTGGCATAGCTGCTGGGTCACAGCCATTGGAGAAACCAATCCTGTCATCACCCTCAGGGGAGCCTTGAGGACTGACGTTAACTTCTGTTAGGGCTGCTTCAGCTTTTAACTCTGCCTCTCTCTGAGCCTCTTGGATATGTTGAATTTCTTCAGCCCATTTTATTGTTTTCTTTTCCAAAGAGAAGTCATACTGCATCAAAACAAAAAGGGAGAAGAACAGATAGGTTGCTAATAGCCACTTACAAACTGCATTTTATTTATATTCATTGATATTCTGCCTTTTTCCTGGGAATGCAGAAGAAATGGTGTGAAGAGGGGGGAATTACAGGGCATAGTTGGAAAGCAAGCTAAACAGTATACAGGCAGTATTATAGTCAAACAAATAATACAAGGCCAAAGATTAAAGGAAAGCAGAGTTGCTTACACTTGTAACTGTTGTTCTCCGAAGACAGCAAGATGTTACTCCTCACACATGGGCGACATCATCAGATGGAGCCCCGACATGGAAAACGTATGTCAAAGTTTCTAGAAATATGACTTGGCACACTGAGCAAGCCCTATACCACGCATCCATGCGGGGTCCCTCTCCAGTTAACATAGAACTAATATATATATAGATAGAAAAAAACAACACACACTCCAAAGGAATGGAAAAAGAGCACTTGTGTAAATATGGTAACAATTAAAAACTATTTGATTATTTCAAACAATTAAAATAAATGAACACCTTAATACTGTTAAATAGCACAATCAAGCTAACATGTGTCCCTATATTTATAAATCTGTTTGCTAGTTACATACACATAGACCTCTATCAATACAAAGCTAATTTGGGAATGCTATTGTTGTAACATATAAAAGTAGATTACATGAAAAAACTATGAACGGTATTGAACTGACAATATGCGGTGACGTGAGTTTACACAGAAGTGTTAACCCACTGCATGTTTACATGTCATAGAATATCAATTTGCAATAAATATCAACTCAAAAGCATCGCTATAGGGATATAAAGACAAATGCCTGATAAGGCAGCAAATATAACCAATCTTTATTTGTGCATACATCAACTTTAAGGTTATAACAATATGGTGTTCCCTCCTGGGTATGACGTCAAATGCCACAAGGTGGCCCTTGTTTCGCCAACTGCAGCTTCCTCTGAAAATCTTAAAGAGGATCCTCACATGTCAAAACAAGGGGGAGACAAAAATATATCTGGGCTTAGAATGCCAATTAGCTTGTTATGCAGGCTTACAGCAAAAAAAATTAACTCATACGATAATTTACAACAAGGGAAGCACAGGAAGATCTGGTTATGTAATCAAGATCTGTAAGCAGCTAGTTTAGATTGGAATGGCATCATAAATAGGAGAGCACAAGAATCTGGGAGTTTATGTTCCAATGAAAACACAATTTTCTCCTGGGTGTGAAACAAGTGGGTCTATAAGCGCGGGGCAGCCACTCTATTGGGTGGCCATACAGTAGGAATCACAAAGAGTGAATCCCCCATTACTGGCACTCAGCAACAGAAACCACAAACTAGAAACACATGGGATAAGCATGCTGAAAAAGTTAGATGGAAAAAGCGTAGCAAACAAGATCCCTCACAGTGCCTCCTGAAAACAAGACTGATGGACTTTACCTCGTCCAGAAAGCTGCCGGATTCGATAAGTGTCAGCTGCCTCATCAGTCTGTGGTGGCTAAATCTGTTCTCAGAGAGCCAAGCATTCTTGGACCCATTCCTTGGCATCCCCAGGGAAAGACCACAAAGCAATGGATGCTCTTGGGAGAAAAGTGTTTCAAGGGGCCATGCTCATTGTCCACATCGCTTCCTATCAGCTCTTCATGAGCCAGTACTCGTGGGACATCTGGAAGCAGGTGCAGGAGGTGGCCGAGCAGCTGTCTCAACAGCAACAGGACACCCTCATATCGCTGGTGCATTAAGGGCCTGGAGTATGAAAAACAGAAGAAGGTCCGAGCAACCTACGATAATTGAGACGTCATCCAGGGTCTCTGCATTGGGAATTCGCGCCGGCAGAACAGCATGGCTGCGGACCTCGGATCAGAGGTACAGGAATGACTCTCTGATGTGCTGGGTACTGGGGAGAATCTCTTCAAAGACAGGGTGACGAATGTGGTGGCCCAGCTCTGAGACCACCATGAAACCCTCCAACAACTCTTCACTAGCACTCCGGATCCATCCTCCACTACAAGTTCAGTGAGATCAGGGCAGAGGAAATCTTTCTTTCACCAGAGGAAATACTATCCTCCATCCCCTTGCACCCATCAACAGCATCAGGGCTCCTGTGGCTGTCCCAGGCAGCAGAGAGCCCCTAAGACCCTGCTGTTGCCTCAGTCAACTCCAGTGACAGAGTTTGGACTGGGTCGTAGGAAGCATAGACCAGTGGCCTGTATGCAGCACTTTGACCCTCTGGTCAGGGGCAGGCTGCGGTTCTTCGTGGACCAGTGGGTTCTTTCTATCATCCATCAAGGATGCCAATTGAATCTACTGGGTGTCCCGTCAAATTGCTCTCTGAGCCCATTTTAGGGGCAGGTGGCGCGGCAGAAGGTACTGCTAACGGAATACTCCTCCCTCTTAACGGTCAGATCAGTTGAGCTTGTTTCACCAGGGCAAAGAGGGTGAGAATTCTACTCTAGGTACTTCCTGATTCCAAAATGAACAGGAGGGCTCCACCCCAACCTAGACATTAAGGGCCTTGAACAAATTTCTAAAAAAAGAAAATTTCTATATGGTTTCCCTGGGCACCTTGATCCACCTTTTGCAAAAAGGGGACTGAATATGCTCCCTCGATCTAAAGGACATGTACACTCGCATCGAGACTTTCCCTGGTCACAGGAAGTATCTCAGATTTGTAGCGAAAAAACAGCACTTCCAGTACTGGGTGTTGTCAATTTGGGCTAGAGTCAGCCCCATGAGTTTTCACAAAATGCCTGGCTCTAGCTCTTCAGGGAGCTAAGAATCTAGAATCATCACTGAAGATGCCAGCACCAAACTCTTAGCACAGTTTTCCATTCCTAGAGTCTGGGAGCACAGACATTGCACAAAGGCACTAATCCTGTATTTTGGGGTGGAGTTCATTCTAGCACTTTACACACAAGGGACAATGCTACCATATATACACTGATACACCAGCCCTGCTTCATGCAAAAGTTATCGAGAAGGTGACAGCAATAAGTTACTCAAACATCTCATCACTTTAAAAAGTACAAAAGCAGGCTTCGACTCAAAGGAAGTCTGTACAAACAGCTGTACTAAGGAGAAACAAAGGGCAACCTGCAAAGCATCATGTCAAAAACCCCTCAACTCTTATGAAACACATGACCTCATTAAGACACAGGACTCGCAGAATCTGAGTCCCAGTTAGTTTTCCTTTATCTTCTACTGGCACATCAATCTTACTTAGTCAAGTAGCAAATTGTAAAAACAGATGCTCTGTTTCCTTGTGAGACTACTTCATACTGACCAGTTTTCATATGTCAATTTCTTAGTTAAGATTTAATCATATTTCTGTGCATATTCAATCCCAGATCTCTCTGCTTAGACTGCAAACAATACCAGTTTGGGATTCTGCTTTATTTAGTGATGTAGACATCTGTCTGAGAAATTAACTGAAACCACAACAGACAACACATGAATCTTTGTCTGGTTTACAAATCCTAACTAAAAGGCACCAGAGGGTTGTCTTAATAAAAATGTGTTAACCACATAAGAGCAATGTATCAAGAAAAAGCCACTATCTTCCGTTTGCATAAATTGTGCGGTAAAGCGGAATGTACATAGTCAAGCAATCAGACATTCCCCCTGCCCTCAGTTTTAAATATCCCCCATATCATGACTTTTATGAATTTGGTATTGTAGAATTTTAAAAAGTTGGAAGGTTCAAGATCTATTCGGCATTACAATATTACAAAATCAGGATATATGGCACTCCATACCCTGGCTTTAGAACAAACTATTATAAAATAAGGGAGGTGCTCTTGTAATACAGGACAAAGGCAAATATTTAAATGAAGTACATTAATAAATCGCTGATCGTACCAATTATGATACTGGATAAAGATCCTTGTCCGACTCTGCAACAAAGAATCAAGGAAGATGTTGACAAAGCATGCATTCAGGGTTTCCTCACACCAAGAAGCTGTGTTTCTACTCACAGAATATCCACAAATCACCACTATATATATGGTACTGAAGATGCACAAAAATTTAAATCGATCTATTATGGCAGCCATTGGGTCAATTTCAGAGCCAAATTATTTGCTGACCGGTTTTTACAACCGTTCGTACTTATAGCCCGATTCTATGTGCGAGATACCAAACATATGTTGCGGATTGTAGAATCATTGTTGATATATAGAATTCATATTTAGTCACTCTAGATATAAAAGCATTATATACAAGCATCGAAGAGGCTTTGCAGGTTGTTCAAAGTATTTAGACACTAGACCACGTCCCAATCGTGTTCCCACGGAATTTCCAGTTACTTTAACCACCCTGGCATTAAGTTAAAATTGTTTTGACAATGTATTCTACAAACAGATTCACGGTATGGCCATGGGTGCAACTATGGCGCTGGATTTGGCAAATCTGTATATGGAAAAATTTGAAGAGCAATTTTTATATCATCCTGCATCCAATTTCGCACATGCATCCTTACGGGTAAGATATAGTGATGTATTTATGATATGGTGATCGGATGAGAACAGTTTAGTGGCTTTTGTTTCATAGTTGAACATCTTAAGTAGCAATTTACAATGCTGCACGATTTTCATGCTATTAACGTTTTGGATATTCTAATTAAAATAGGTTATCTGCTTAGCACTAGTATTTATAAGAAACCTAGTGACAGAAACATGTTGCTACATTTTAATAGTTTTCATCCATACCGTTTGAAGAGCTATTTGCTGGTGGGCCAATTTTTGCACTTACAAAGGCTATGTCCAAAAAAAGAGAAGAGTATTGACAGGCTCAACAACTGTTCAGGAAATGAACATGAGGGTATCAATACAGGCTCATAAAACATGTCTTTAAATGAGCTAAGTATGCTGAACGACAATGGTTATTATTAAAGGCTCAGACAAAAATGAATTGTATAGTATATGTTTTGAAATATTCCACCAAATCTACATCAGTAGCTTCTATAATTCATCATTACTGGCCGATTTTACAAATACATCCGGTGTTTTCAGAGAAGCCCTTGATTGCTTATACTCATGGGAAAAACATCAGAAACTATACTGTTCATTCATGAATGTCATCTAATGAGCCACAAGGAGATAATATAACAAAACAGAGTAGCCATTGGCCATGTGATGGGTGCACTTTTAGTGATCAAGCAATTGTGGGCCCTGTGTGGACTGATACCCTTTTCAGGCAAACAGTTTTCTGCAAGTGAAAATTCTGACTGCACAACTTCCAATGTTATTTATATGATTAGTTGTTCCTGCCCTAAAATGTATGTAGGTAGAACAAAATATCCTATACGTGTCTTATTGAACACTGGAGCTGTATAGCAACACGAAAGGAGCAAGCACCTATGGTGCAAACCTTGTAATCAACAGACACATAACTAAGGATCTGAAGTAGTGAGTCATTGAAAAGGTTCGACTGAACCTGGGGGAGGTTCCTAAAGTTTTCTTGAATTACAGAGAATAGAATAGATCTTTCACCTTAATTCTATTAGTCCTAATGGACTTAACAATGAAATTGACTGGAAATCATTATTATAGACATTTATTAATAGTACGTGATGACATCATTAGGGTAGAGTAAGCAAATAGATGAGATGAAGGATGATTGACAGATCCGTTTATTAAGAGGAAACCTGAGCCATTCTGGCAAACGTGACCTTTTCCTGCTGAATGCCAGTATTAGTTTAAGAAACAAAATATCAAGTGAGTAAGATGTTTGAATGTAATATACACTTGTGGATGGATTGTATCTACATATGGTTTTTGTTTTGTTTTTTTAATCAGACGCATACATCATTGTTGTCCCTTTAAGAAGAACTATTGTAGTCGAAACGTGGACTCGCTTTGGACTTAGATTGACAGCAGGCTTCTACATTATGGCAGCTCTTGATATCCTACGGCATTTTTTCAAGCTTTGAAAAACTTTGAAAAGGAAAATTGGTTCTTACCTGCTAATTTTCGTTCCTGTCATACCACAGATCAGTCCAGACCAGTAGGTTATGCATCTCTACCAGCAGATGGCGGCAGGGAGCAAACTGAGTCTGTGCCTATAATTCAGCACACCACCTGCAGCCACTCAGCATTGATCTGTACCCAACCTTAGACCAAGGAAATTTAACTTAGAGGGGGAACAAAACCCCAGCCTGGATACCCTGAAATGGAACTAGACCACTAAGGTCCTCAAAAAAAAAAAACGAACAACAATTATACAAAGTATTGCTTTAATAAACTTGGTTACTTAAACTTCAATACTTCTGAACGCAAGCCAAACACCAGAAAATCAGTCTTTCGGTATTACTACCAGGGAGGGCCTCTAGACTGATCTGTGGTATTACAGGAACAAAAATTAGCAAGTAAGAACCAATTTTATTTTCCTGAACATACCCAGATCGGTCCAGACCAGTGAGATGTACCAAAGCACCTCTACACCAGGCAGGAACCCAAAAGACCCACTCTCAGTACACTTTTGACAAAAGTAGAAGTCTCAGGCACCTGAACATCCAAACGGTAATGCTTGGTGAAAGTATCCAGGGAGGACTACACTGCAGCCCTACAACTCTCTTAGAGAGAAACCAACTGGCACTCTGTTCACAAAGTTGCCTGAGTTCTTGCAGAATGCGCCTTCAGTCCCAAATGTAACAGACGACCCTTGATAACAAGCTGCGGAGATAGCTTCTTTCAACCAATGAGCTAAGGAAGCCTTAGACATTCACCTTTCTTGGATCCCCCAAAAGTCACAGAGACCATCTGAATGCCAGAAGGAATTAGTGACCTTAAGGTAATGCAAAAGAACACTCACATCCAAAAGATGGAGATCTTTCCCCATCGTCGGGTCCTGAGACCACACCAAAAATCCTGGTAATTCCACCAAATAATTAACATGAAAGTCAGAAACTACTTTTGGTAAGAAGGAGGGGACCACACGCAAGGACACACTCATCACTGATTCATAAAAATGGATCACGACAAGAGAGCTTGGAGTTCTGAAACTCTCCTTGCCGAGCAAATCGCTACCAGAAAAACTGTCTTTAGCGTCAGAGCTTTCAGAGAAGCTCGATTCAAGGGTTCATAGGGATCCTCACACAGAGCCCATAAGACCAAACTGAGTCTCCATTCCGGGCACAGTTTACAAAGAGGAGGCTTCAAATGCGTCACCCTTTTTGGAAAACAGAGGACGTCAGGGTAAGAGGCCAAATTATCCCCCTGTACTTTTCCCCTGAGACAGCCTAAGGCAGACACTTGAACTCGAAGGGAGTTAAACACGAGGCCCTTGGATAATCCCTGCTGCAAAAAAGGCCAAAATCTGAGGCATGGATGTGACAAGGGGATCCCAGCCTTGATGATTACACCAGGACTCAAACACCTTCAAGACCTTGACCTAGGACATGGAAGTGGCAGGCCTTCTGGATTGAAGAAGGGTAGAAGTCACCTGCTCCGAATATGCCCTCATGCGCCTCTCAAAAGTCAAGCCACGAGACAGAAGCGATCCTCCCGATCCAAAAAGATGGGACCTTGGTGCAGGAGATCCGGCAAATGAGTTAGCGGAAGGGGTCCATCCAACAGGTACATCAGATCCGTGAACCACGAACGACGTGGCCACTCCGGCGCCATGAGAATTACCGACCAGGGATGTGCCTCTATGCGTCATAGAACGCAACCTATGAGCAGCCACGGAACAAGTAGAGGAGAACTCCTGTCAGCCATGGGCATACCAGAGCATCCAGCTCTACCGAGCCTCTTTCACGTCTGCGACTGAAGAATCCAGAGGTCTTTTGTGTTGACTGCTCTTGCAATGAGGTCCAACTCAGGCGTCCCCCACTGAACACAAATGTGGTTCTATGCTTCCTGGAACAATGCCTATTCTCCTGGATCCAGCTGCTGACGACTTAAGAAGTCGGCCTGAATGCTGTCTACTCCTGCCACGTGAGAGGCCGCAATCCCCTGGAGGTGGGTCTCTACCCACATGAAAAGAAGAACATAAGAACAAAAGAAATTGCCATGCTGGGTCACACCAAGGGTCCATCAAGCCCAGCATCCTGTTTCCAACAGAGGCCAAACCAGGCCACAAGAACCTGGCAATTACCCAAACGCTAAGAAGATCCCATGCTACTGATGCAATTAATAGCAGTGTCTATTCCCTAAGTAAACTTGATTAATAGCCGTTAATGGACTTCTCCTCCAAGAACTTATCCAAACCTTTTTTGAACCCAGCTACACTAACTGCACTAACCACATCCTCTGCAACGAATTCCAGAGCTTTATTGTGCATTGAGTGAAAAATAATTTTCTCCGATTAGTCTTAAATGTGCTACTTGCTAACTTCATGGAATGCCCCCTAGTCCTTCTATTATTCGAAAGTGTAAATAACCGATTCACATCTACTCATTCAAGACCTCTCGAGCTTAAAGACCTCTATCATATCCCCCCTCAGCCGTCTCTTCTCCAAGCTGAACAGCCCTAACCTCTTCAGCCTTTCCTCATAGGGGAGCTGTTCCATCCCCTTTATCATTTTGGTTGCCCTTCTCTGTACCTTCTCCATCGCAACTATATCTTTTTTGAGATGTGGCGACCAGAATTGTACACATACACCACAGCTGTCACATTGTCAGAAGATCCTTACCATTCGTCCCTGGACCTGAGGGAGAAAATGTGCAAGAGCTCTGCGCACCACTCGTCTCCAGGCGATTTATAGACCAGGCTCATTCCATTGCTGACCATAGGCCTTGAGCCAAATGACCCAGGCACACTGCTCCCCAGTCCATAAGGCTGGCATCTGTTGACACTACCACCCAATCCGGAACTTCAAGGGGCATGCCCTTATGAAAACTGATTTTTGTTACTCACCATGCTAAGCTCATTCTGGCTTCCTTCAGCAGGGGCAATGGAATGTGGAACTGTTCTGACACTGGGTTCCAGCGGGACAACAGCGCCTTCTGCAGGGGACGCATATGAGCAAACGTCCAAGGGACCAGCTCCAGGGTCGATGCCATGGATCCTAGGACTTGCAAGTAGTCCTAGACCTTTGGAACTGGAAGGCGAAGCAGTCGTCTAACTTGGCCCTGCAACTTGAACATCCGGTCTTGGGTTAGGGCCACAGTGCCTTTCAGGGTATCAAAGTGCACCCCCAGATATTCCAGGGACAGGGACGGAGTTAGATGACTCTTTGCCACGTTGATCACCCAACCTAAGGTCTCCAGGACCTGTATCACCCGGTGAATTGAACGCGAACACACCTCCTCTGTCTTGGCACAGATAAGCCAGTCGTCCAGGTATGGATGCACCAGAATTCTGTCCCTCTGCAGGAACGCTACTACAACAATCATGACCTTCATGAAGGTGCAAGGACCCATGACCAAACCAAACAGGAGAGCCCGGAACTGGAAATGGTTTCCGAGCACCTTGAACCTGAGGAATCTTTGATGGGAATGTGTAAGTATGCCTCCGTGAGATCCAAGGATGCCAGGAAGTCCCCTTTGTGAACTGCGGCAATCACTGTGCACATGTTCTCCATTCGAAACCTGGGAACGTGTAAACTCCAGTTCACCTTTTGTAGGTCTAGGATGCGACAGAATATGCCCTCTTTCTTTGGGACCACAAAGTAAATGGAGTAGCGTCCACGACCATGCTCGCTCGGGGGCATTGGGACAATGGCTTCCAACAAGAAGAGTCTTTGAAGTGTTTCCTGAACCGCCTCCCGTTTGCTTTGGGAAATACAGCGCGACTCCAAAAAGGACTCCTTCAGGCGCTGAGAAAATGCTAAGGCGTAGCCGTGACGAATAACCTCCAGAACCCATTGGTCGGCGGTAATTCTGACCCACTACTCATACAACTGGGACAACCTGCCCACGACCGCCATGCCTGAGGAGTGGGCAAGCCTGATCTCATTGGGCTGACTTGCCAGTAGCAGCTCCTCAACTGGGGCAGTCTCTGGACGAGCTGCCGGGTCACAAAAGGAGCGGTGACAGTTTGAAGACTACTTAGGCTCAGAGGAGGAAGCCCCCTTCCCGGGACGAAATCTGCAAGCCTCACAAAATTGGGAGCGAGGCGCAAAGGATCTTCTTGGGCCTTTCCTATCTTCTGGTAACCTGTTTCCCTTGTTCTCCCCAAGGGACTTCATAAGCTGATCTAGATCCTCCCAGAAGAGCAGCTTTCCCTTAAAGGGAAGGTTACACAACTGAGTCTTGGACGAGATGACCACTGACCAATTACGGAGCCAGAGGAGACGCCACGCCGATACCACTGAAGCCATACCCCAGGCAGCCAAGCGTACTAGGTTGTACAAGGCATCTGCCACGTAGGCAATTCCCACCTCCAGATGAGCTGCTGGGACTGGGGACAAATGACCCAAGGACGCCTGATCTTGTGGCTTCTGGACCCAGCATAAGCAGGCATTTATTTATTTATTTTTAATTTTTATATACCGAGGTTCTTATAGAGACTACAAATCACTCCAGTTTACATATAACGATAAACTGCCCAACAGAGATAAGGGGCTTTACATAGAACAGTGGCACATATGGAACAATATAACTGGATGACAATTTAACATAATGATAATAAATAATATGGTATAGTTTAACATTGTAATTAATAAAATTATGTAATATAATCTGTATAATTTAACTATTTAACTTGGATATAGTGACATATTAACCATGCCAAATATAAATAATAATATAAAATGAATTTTTGAACTTAGAAATTGTAGTCCAGTTGCAGAGGAAAATATAAATAATAAGATTAATTTTTAGAACTCAAAGATTGTTGTCCAGTTGCAGAGACCTGAAGGTAGGACTTGGTATGGTGACCATAATTAGGGGATACTTCTTATTTGGGAAGTCTTTCCGTCTTGGTAGTATTGTGAGTCTGGGAAGGCTTGTTCGAAAAGAAGAGTCTTTAGTCTTTTTTTGAACTCTTGATGATTGGGTTCAAGTCTTAGATTTGGGGGGAGCATGTTCCACTGGTGGGGGCCTGCTAAGGATAGCGCTCTTTTGCTCAGTGATGATTTTACTTGTTGGGCATGCAGTGTTCCTTTGTAAGCGCTTCTGATTGGTCTAGAAGATGTGTGCGGTTGGAGTTGAAAGCTTAACGTGATGGGAGCTATTTTGTTTGTCGCTTTGTGGATGATTGTGAGTACCTTATAGAGTATCCTTTGTTTAATGGGAAGCCAATGTAGGTTACTAAGGATTGGGGTGATGTGATCTTTTTTGTTAGTGCTTGTTAGAATTCTGGCAGCAGAATTCTGTACCATCTGTAATGGTTTGATCGTGTTGTTGGGTAGACCTAGTAGCAGGGAGTTGCAATAGTCGAGCTTAGATAATATAATGGATTGAAGTACTAGCCTGAAGTCGGAGAAGTAAAGGAGGGGTTTAAGTTTTTTGAGGACTTGCAGTTTGTAAAAGCAGTCCTTCGTGGTATTGTTTACGAACTTTTTTAGGTTAAGCATGTTGCATCATGCTCGCACAGACGGCTACTCTAAGTCCCAAGGAAGAGTCCTCAAACATACATTTGAGCTGCATTTCAAGCTTTCGATCCTGAACGTCCTTGAGAGCAGCCGCCCCCGTAACTGGAATTGTGGTCTTCCTGGTGACCGCAGAAACCGTAGCATCCACCTTGGGCATCTTGAGGCAATCTAGATGCTCCTCCGACAGCAGATACAGCTTAGTCATCACTCTCCCTACCCTTGAGGCCCGAGTCCGGGAAGACCCACTCCCGGCTAATGAGTTTTTGTATTTTCTTCAGAATATGGAAAGAACTGGGAGGCCCCCCGAAGACCATCAAGGACCGGGTTCACCCCTTCATTGTCAGACTCCTCCTGACACACTTTGACCCCCAGCTCCTCCAGAACATAGGGGATAAGTGGACGTAGCTGTTCTTTTTTGAAAAGCCAAAACGACCTGAGGGTCATCAACCTCCAGGATAGATTCCAAAAAAAGGTTGATCATCCTTAGGCTGATCCGCATCCGGATCCCCTTCCGGTCTGCTCCTGGAGAGGAAGAGCCCTCGCCCCGAGGGTCATCAGAATCCCCCAGATCTCGACTCCCCTTCGACAGAGACCACCCTGGGCCGCTTGGGATGAACGAGACCAAAGGCTGCACAAGCCCCCACTGTCAGTAACGCAGACATTGTGAGGCGTTCTGGTGGCAGGGAAAGGAAAAAAAAATTATTTTTTTTTCAGAGCGCCGCTTCAGTTCCTGGTCCTAAAGAAGGCAAATCGCTAAAAAATGGCACGCTAAAAAATTGCCACCACTGCACAGGAAGCCAAGACAGGCTGAGAGGAATTTTTTAAAAAAGCAAAATGGTACATGTGCCATGAACTGCAATGCAGTAAATTGTGTCAGACCTTGTCTGCTTCCCTCTCAGGTAAGGGTCAGACACCCCCCACCCCCCCCGGCTGAGATACGCGGGACTCCCAATCCCCCACAGGCCCTTACCAACCTGGCCTGGCCAGCAGCAGCCCTGACAGGCAGGCCGATTAACCAGCACAGCTGCTGCACTCAGAAGCAGAACAAAAAGAAACCAAATGACTTACTTTTTTTTTTTTTAAACAAATAAAACTTTAATAAAGAAAGGCAAAAGAAAAAAACCTTAAAGGGATACTTCCCTGAGCTGGCAGCTGTCACAAAGAGGGGACCTCGAGGCCGAAGAGGGAGCCAGTCTCCTGGCTATCAGGGACCTCGGAAGTAGCAGGCTAGCACCACCAAGGGTATCCAACCCCGGGGATGGTCTGAGAAACCAAGACCTAGTGACCCTGAGGAGCAGAAAAATTTTCTGAACACCCAATCAGGACTGCAAGTATGCACCTCTACCATCTGCTGGCGGCAGAGAAATACTGAGGGGCTGCAGGTGGCACTCTCAATTATAGGCACAGACAAAGTTTGATCTCTGCCACCATCTGCTGGTAGGGATGCATTAACCCACTTGTCTGGACTGATCTGGGTAGGTTCAGGAAAATGAAGTCATTTTTTATGGCTTTATTTTGACAAATGTGGAGAAGATTGTATGTTTACATATTTTAATTGCAAATAAATTAAAAAATAAGCAAAATATTCAGATATAAAAACGAACTGAGATTGCAATATGACCTATGATTATATGCAAGGCTGCCTATGAAGTGTGGTAGCACAAACCGGTGATGCCTAATATGATGGTCATTTCTATAGCATCTATTCAATATATATAGATTTTAAAATTGAGAGCATGAGGAATATCCGATTGCTTAACCACATAGGAACAACATTATAAAGTCAAACCCTCTTCGGGCAAGCAGAGCTGCAGCTGTAAGCGCCATCTTAAATTCCTTTATTTACAGGAGCAAAGTTCAAGGTCCAGACTGGTAAGGTATTGCCAATGGAAACAAGCACATTAAGAACATAACAGCAGCCAAGCTGGGTCAGACCAATGTCCATCTAGCCAAGCATCCTGTCTGATAGTGGTCCCAGAGTCACACTACCACCCAAAAGATTAAAATCAGAGTTCATCTAAGCACTCCCTAATAACTGTTTACGTCCTCATCTTCCAGAAACACATCCAGACCCCTCTTGAACCCTCTAACAGCAGCAGATTCCACAATTTAACTACCTGCTCACTAAAGAAATAGTTCCTTGAATTAGGCTTGAAACTAATTGGATGCCCTCTAGTCCTAGTATTTTTGGACAAAGTGAACTGCTTGCTTGTGATTTGCTCTTTTCCACTAATGATCTTGTAGACCTCCATCATGTCCCCTCCTCAGTCTTCTCAGTTTCAAGCTAAAAATCTCTAATCTTCATATAAGAGGTTCAACAAGACTCAACATTTTTTGGCCTTTTGTACTTTGAGCTTCACCACACCTTTTTTTTTTTTTTTTTTTGAGGTGAGGCAACCACACTGGAGTACTGGGTTCATTTTTCGACACCTGAGCTCTAGACAGAAGCTTATCTTTGAATTTGTCAACACCTTACCAAATTATCTCTATTGCAGAGGTTCCCACATCTGTCCTGGGGGGATCCAGAGCCAGTCGGGTTTTCAGGATACGTGCAATATGCATGAGATATAGTTTGCATGCAATCCTGTTTCATGAATATTCACTGTGGATATTCTGAAAACCTGACTGGCTGGGGGTCATCCAGGACAGGCACACTGTGCCAATGGTTTCAGCGTGTGGGTCCACAGCAATTCCAAGCTCCCTCTCAAAGGTAACTGCCCAGAGTGGATCCCAACAGTGTGACTGGCAGTTTGGATTTTTTCTGCCAATGTGCATCATTTTACCTTGTCTACTCCGTTCCATTTACCATTGTTTTAACTTCCAGAGTCCCTGATTCACTAAGGATTTTTCCCATAGATACAAAATGGGAGATGAATTTGGCCCATAGTTTGGTATCGCCCATGAATTTTGTAACCTCATTCATCACTCCATCCTCTAAATCATTTTAAATTGAATAGTACTGGGTCTAGTATCAATCCTTGCAGCACTTCGCTGTGTACCTCTCCCTTCCAGTTTGACAGCGGGTCATTCAATCCCACTCCCTGTCTTTTCCTTTAACCAGGAACTGATCAATGAATGTATGTTGCCCCCTATTCCACAATTTCCTGAATAATCTGTCATGTGCTAATTTGCTGAACACGTTATGTCCAAATATAGTATGTTGACTGTTTCACCAGCTTCCATGTGCCTAGTTATAGCTTCAAAGAATTCTAAACAGATTTGTGATACATCACTTGCCACCCCAAAACCCGTACTAGCCATTCTATGTGCTTAATTTTGCTCTTGATAATTGTTTCCATCATCTTACCTGGTTTTGATATCAGGCAAAGAAAAATATTGAAAAAAAGGGGACTGGTATATGATTAGATCTTCTGGTGCTTTAGCAGGATACACTGGCTGCAGTGCACGTGCTGTGATACCAGTTAATATTGCCGAAGTGAGAATTTATTTTGGTCATACTGATGTCAGACTTACAAGTCTCTAACTTTCCAGTTCCCCCCCAGAGCCCCCCCTCTCTTGGAGACATGTTGGGCACCTTCCAGTCCTCTGGCACAGTGGACATGATTACTGACAAATTACAAATCAGCCTAAGTGGACCTGCAATGTCTATTAGTTCCTTCAGAACTCTGGGGTGGATTCTATCTGGTCCTGAGAGCTTGTTACTGTTTACCCTATTACTTTTTCCTGCTTCACATTGATGTCTTATTACATCCCTAAAGGTGGCTGATGAAAACAGCCAAAGAAATCATTCAGCTTACCTGTGATGTCCTTATCTTTAATACTCTGTAACCCTTTGGTCATCCAGAGGACTGCCTGCCTTACTCGCTGGTCTCTTATTGAAATACTGGGGGGGGGGGGGGGGGAAGCTTTCTTGCCTGCTAGCAAGCTTCTTCTCAAAATAAAAAAAAAAACTTTTGACCTGCCTTATCAATAGCTTACATCTATTCTGGCATTGTTTGTGCTCCTTTCTATTTTCAATGCTTCAGGTCCTTTTTCCATTTTGTAAAGGAACTTCTCTCGGCTGTGATGGCCTCTTTTCACCTTACTACTTAGCTATGATAACCTCTTGGTCCTTTTCCTCCTTATTTAATGAATGGGATACACGTCATCTTCACAGTTTCTTCAGCTGAAGTACTGCTGGTGCCTAGCTTACCAAACTAAGCGCCTACTTTGGAGGCACAAAACAGTAACCCCCAGGTCAAAAATACCGAGATTAATGTCCATTAAAGCAGCAGTACACATTGATAAACACACTACATTAAAGCTGTATAGTTTAAGCTTACTGTTAAATATTCTCCCACTGCACTGAAAAATGTACACAAGCATTCATTCCTTCTATTAATTCCCAACCAGGTTCCTGTTTTGTCCAAACTTTCATGGTGTGGGATTAACAGGTTTATAAACTGCTCTTCATACAATTTAACAGGACTGTACCTTGGAAGCTATAATCAGTAGTGCACATTTAAGTTTGATATTTCACCATGCAAACCCCATCTAAGCTAGTGCAGAAATTTTATTTTTTTTGTGTACATTTGGTGCCTCAAATCCTTCTTAGATGGAGCAGATCTTTAATCTCTGACCCATGCTCCTATCCTCAGCAACCTTAACTATTGTAACTCTTTATAACATGGACTTTCATTTTGTTAATCCAGACACAGCTGCCAAGTTTATGTTTGGGGGGGGGGGGGGGGGGGGAGTAGGACCACATCCCATCTGCCCCCCCCCCCCTCATGACAGGGACTTAAGTAGTAGCCAATTTTTCTGCAGATACAATCCAACTTGCCAGTCTCACTTTCAAAGCATTTCAATTAGATAACCCACAATACTCGTCTAATCTCATCTTCCTATGTTCCAGGCCGCATTTTACGAATGTCACAAGAACTATTAAGAATTCCCACTTTTAAAGAAATCAAACTTGAAAAACAATCAGGGAAAATGGCATTTTATCGTCTTGCTCCTGCGCTCTGGAACTCCTTACCCCTCCTTGTTCAAAGCAAAAATATGATCAATTTAGGAAAGAACTTAAAACTCTTGTTTTCTTAGACGTTTAATATTTAGCTCGGTTTCATAACTACATTGGTTTTGATGTTCTTTTTCTCATCATATGCCTGAATGGCTCTCTTTCTTGCTATTAGTTTGTTTTTGTTCTTTTCTGTTTTGTTTCACTGTCTTTTTATGCTCGTGGTTGATCATTTACATTTATTGCTTTTAGCTTGTTTTTATTACTTATCTTTATTACTTTGTATTTTGTAATTATTGCACATTGCATTAATTTTAATGTAAAAAAAAGTGCAATTCATCAAATAAATTGATGCTGTCAGTGTTTCAATTTAAGGGCCTGATTTACTAAAGGTTCTCTCCCATTCTGTGTCTATGGGAAAAATGCTTAGTAAACGAGGCCAAGTTCTTTAGCAGAACCTCCCAGCCATCTGCTAAAGAACCAGAGCCAGCTGCTCTGACCAGCTTGCAACGTGCAGAAAAGTTCAAGCAGCAGCTTCATTCAATTTCCTTTCACCCCTCCCCCAATAATTGCATTGGATAGACACATCAGCCGTGATCCAAGTCATGTGCCAATTGCAGCATCTACAGGATGAAGCCCTGACATTTCTTTCACTGCTGTATTAAATAAGGGTATCACATGTAAGTCAAGCAAACTTCATGCTCTCACTCCATTCAAAACTGGTACAGCCTTTGTAGAGTACTGTGTTCAGTTCTGGATCCCAAAGACCATAGAGAAACCAGAGAAAGATAGGAGGAAGGCAATAAAAGTGATATGTCGATATAGCCTGTAAGAACAAGCGAAAGGAGTCGAATTTTATTAAATTAGAAAAGATTTGATCATGAGCAGAATTCAAATACCAAAAAGGCCATTATTAAGCCAGTAATCATTCTCCATTTCCACTGAGGATACAAGTACTAGTGGGCCTTAAATGTAGCAAGAGTGGAACATTATTAGACTAACTTTCAGCACTAGAAAAAAACAAAACGTTATATATTGAGATGGTGGAACACTCGGCAGAGGCTTTTAACAGCAGGCTGGACAAACATTTGTCTAAGAGAGTTGAGGTATAGTTGATCCTGCCTGCAGTTAGGGAAAATGAACTAGCAAACCTCAACCAGATCTGGGTTCAATTCCCAAGTCTGGCTTCTGAGGGAGGTCCCAGTTACTGCCAGACCCAGGGTTTACACATACCAGGCTCTGGAACAAACTGAGGTTTACAGCTTCTTGTGAAGGATGATTGGGTTAGACAAGAACAGAACTAAAATTGGGATAAGTCCCTTGGCACTTGTAAATAAAGGCTCATAGTGCCACAAACCCAATAAGGGTCTATTCAGATTAAGTTAAAAAAAAAAATCTATAAATCAACTGGAAAAATTTTTTGAAAAGTATTATGTATAGGGACCAGAAAAATGGTAAGTAAAATATTTCGGAGATGAGGGGAAGGAGCTGGGAATGGGCTGAGAGCAGGATATACACTCTTAGAATACAACAATCTCAATTACTCTCCATGCCAAAGGGGAATCATCACAAAGAGAAGAGCAGCATATTTACCTGTGCTTCTCTGACAAGCTGGGAAGGATCAGGCACACAGAATCCAATAGGTAAACCAACTTTGGCTGGGGTCTTGAATTTGTCTCCTATTTTGAAGGGGACATCATCTAGGTAACTGAAAGGCCCTAAAACCAATAGCAAGAATACATGAGCTCTGCAACATACCAACATCATACTTCATAGTAAATTCATACAGCAGTGTTGAGGGCACAGTGGTACAAGTGCCCAGTGTACGATCCATTATGAATTCATAACTTCCAATTACAGATCAATGAAGTAAGGCCAACCTTGGACTTCAGGCTGTAGCACTGTTGCTGGAATCCCCATCACTTACAATTGATTAAAAATACTGCAGCCAGCCTAACAATGAATGTAAACAAATTCAACTACATAACACCCATCCTGAAAGCCACATTCAAATTGCTATCCCTTGCCTTCAAGGCATAGCTCTGTCTTATCTGAACAGATCCTTTACTCTATATATTGCCCACCTGGTAGTGCCAGTCATAGGAGCAGTCCCAACACTTGCCCCAGACCTACACTCTCCTTCAGAAGACTGGTAACAGTGCATGATACTTGAATGAGTAATCTTTAGCTACAACAGTCCCTGATTTAACAAATATTCTGTACTTTACATTCTATTACTCATATTAACCAAACTATTTTACAGCATCACTCTCATTGAAGTCTCCCCATGACTACTATCCCAGCACAGCTTTTATATCATTAACCAATGTAATCTATGTTGTAGCAGATTTGTTAATCCAACCCTGTGACTCGCTTTGAACTCCCAAGCTGGAAAAGCATGCAACAATGACAATTCCTCATCCATCAGGCCTGGGGAGGGAGAGAAGACTGCTCTAGCATGACAGCCCCTACTGGCTAAAACGTAATGCTAAGGGAGCATCTCAGAAGGCACTTTCCAGTCCTCAGGCCATATATCTTTGAGGGAAAGCTGTTCAAAGATGGAAGGGAAGAGAGAAGAAAAAAAAAAGAAAAAGGAGTGAAGTCCCAAAGATAATGGTACCTAAGCACAAATTAATGCCATTTTATGGCAGTAAACAAATATAGGAACAAAACACACTGAGGCCCATCAACTCTGCCCAATATTTCCTGGTACAATGACAAGCACCATTTGATCAGTCTTTTCTTTCACTTCTTTGCAACTAAGGATCCTCTGTGTCCTTATCCCAGGCCTTCTTGAAGAATCCATTTTTGTGGAGGCTAATCCAGAATACATAATACATTTCATACAGCACCCCAGTTATTTCATGAATTTGAACTGCTTGAATTCCTAAACTGTGTAATTGTGTAATTATCACTTTTTCTCCCTATGCCATGCCTATGAGTGCTTCTGAAGTGCAATAGCTAGAACTGGAAATGCTAATATGATGCAAACCCAAAATTATTTAAAATACTCCTTGGAGGTTGGTATACTGACTGGTTCAGTGGCAATGCCTCTAATTCTTGGTTCACCTCTCTAGATAAGAGGTGGTCACAACCAGTGGCTCATGCACAAAATGTGGCTCTTGCCTTCCTGCCCCCATGACACTGAGCACAGGAGGATCTGGGCTGGAGCAGGGAGCAAACAGTAGAACAGAAGAGACATTGTTTGTTTCCTGCTCCCGGCTCTCCCACCAGAGCTGCTAAATACAGTCAGGAGGGACCAGCAGTGCAGGTCTGAGCAGAGAAAAGCCTCTGTTCTCAGCTCCGGCCCCTCTCTATTGCCATTTTTAATTATTTCCAGAGACAGGGGCTTTTCTTTGATCAGCGTGCACATGTACTGAGTTCCAAAGTCAGTCTCTGGCCCCTGGTTGACAACGATCGTTATGAAAGCTGGGCTAGATCATAGGAAACATGCTTACGAACAATTAAACTGGTGGGAAGAAGCCTGAGCAGATGCAAGTAAACCTCGGGGTGCCATAAACCAATTTGGTTGGAAGCCCAAAAAAGCAGGAGGAAACTGCCAGACCAATAAAAAATAAAGGATGCTTCTAACAAGTGGAGGATGAGGATTCCCACCTATAAAGTCACTTTGTGAAACATCCCATTGCACCTACCATGAAAATCTGATGCCAACTTCCTAGCCGCCATTTAGAATCTGAAAAAGATTTAAAGAGAAATATTCACAAATCTTTCAAAACTAAAAAAAAAAACATTCAAAGTGTTTGTCTTTATAGATGAGCCTACATAGGATGCTTTACAACAAGCTTTAATATCCCTGTGCTCCTATACCTCGCTCTCCTCCCCTGGACGGCACTCACAGTTTGCATCAAACCTGCTGCATCCTTACACTCATTCAAATCACTGGCAATCTACACAGAAAATGAAATTTTATGTGAACTGTAAAAAGGATGCACACAGAGATATACAATGCTAGGTTCTGTATTAGGAGACACCACCTACGGAAAGGATCTTGGTCACATTGTGGACAATATGTTGAAATCCTCAGCTCAGTGTGCCGTGGCAGTTATAGCAAATACAGATAATAATGAAGATCCAAAATAGGTTCACCACACTGACCCTCCAGGTGCCAGAAAATATCATGGTCCGGAGACACCAACAACCTCTTTAAAGCTGCCTAGCATGGCAACAGCTGGATGGCTCCTACCTGAGCAAAAAAAAATGATCTGTGGGTTTGACCACTGCAGAGAGCTTGGGGGCGGGGGAGGAAGAACACCTAGATCTTACACCTGCATTTAATCATAGCAAGACATCAAGTTAGTTAAAACCAGAACTGGTCTTCCATTTAAAAAACAATTATGAGAACTTCCTTCCCTGATGAATTTTATTTTTAATTTTCTTTATTCAAGAGACATTCACAAGGCGGCAGGTGGAAGCATAACAGTAGGGTTCTACAGCACAAGTAGCTGAAGCTGAGTCAGAGTAAGCTGTCTTCACATCGTGAAAGGAAGCAGAATGATGGCTGGTATGCTAACAGCAAAACATTATTCAGGACCTCAGATCTAACTAATATAGCATTTGAATCTGAAGTCAACCGATTTAAACAGAGTTACTGTGAAAATTTCTTTTATTTTTCCCTGTTTGTAGCTTTTCAATCCTTTAATAAAACTTTATAGTTTATTAGCATTGTGTTTATGGCTGATTAGTGACCCAGGTATTCAAGTTGCTACATGACCTCAATATTCTTTGCAAAAGGTCTGTGAATGACTGAGCCCTAAAGTTGTTTTGAGGTTGCAGTGTCTCCATGGTGAGACCACACCTTGAGTACTGTGTACTCAAGATGGTTGCCGCATCTCAAAAAGGATAGTTGCACTGGAGAAGGTACAGAAGGGCTACCAAAATGATAAAGGGGATGGAACAGCTCCCCCTAGGAGGAAAGGCTAAAGAGGTTAGGGCTGATCAGCTTGGAGAAGAGAAGGCTGAGGGGGGATATGATAGAAGTCTTTAAAATCATGGGAGGTCTAGAACAGGTACAAGTGAATAGGTTATTTACTCTTTCGGATATTAGAAGGACTAGGGGACACTCCATGAAGTTAGCATGTAACATACTTAAAACTAATTGGAAAAAATTATTTCATTCAATGCACAATTAAGCTCAGGAATTTGTTGCCAGAGGATGTGGGTAGAGCAGCTGGGTTTAAAAAAGGTTTGGATAAGTTCTTGTAGAAGTCCATTAACTGCTATTAATCAAGTTGACTTAGGGAATAGCCACTGCTATTACTGGCATCAGTAGCATGAGATATACTTAGTGTTTGGGTACTTGCTAGGTACTTGTAGTCTGGACTGGCTGTTGGAAACATAATGCTGGGCTTGATGGACCCTTGGAATGACCCAGCATGGCAATTTCTTATGTTCTTAGAAACCCTCAGGCAGTAGATTATAGACAGAGTAATTGCACAGTCACACACAAAGCCAGCTGTCAGGTTGCCAGGAGAGATGTAAGTGTGCAGATGCAGGCAAGGCCTGTGCAGTGTTTGCCAAGACTCAAGTTGCCAAGGGTTTAACCTCAAGTGATTGGTATGGATAGCACAAGAGAGTTATGTGACAAACTGGTTCCTCAAACAGCTCTGTTTGCAGTGTTTGTAGTTGGAGGTCCCCCCTGCTTTGGTGCCTATGATGATGCTAGCACCTTGAAGAGTGAGCAAGGGTAAGATCAAAGCAGATGCCCAGAGTGCAGGAAGCGTTCAGGATATGCTGGAGATCTCAGGTCATGCACTGGAGGTTCGTGAAGGATATAATTGGGATGTGGTATTGATTAAAGTGGCTATGATTTGGGCAGAGCTGATTTCCACAGGTCACATATCCTATGACTATTTGGGTTCATCCTAAAGACTTTAAAGTGGAGTTCATAATGGGAAACTGCAGGCAATAGGAAATCTTTGTCTGAGCAGATTCAACATATTTCAGATCAATTTAAAGAAGTTACAATAGGGCTTTCTAAACCGTGCGTCAGGACCTCAAATGGGGTCACAAAACCTATAGCTGAGGGTCCCAAGAGCCTCAAACAGAAGCATTCTTCAGATGCTAGAAACAGCAGCATTAGTAGTGGAAGGCAGCATGGGGCCTGCAAGCTAATACACATTCGCAGGTCCTGCAGAGGCCATGTACTTGCATGAGTTTCTGTGGTAACAGGAGTGATTGGGGCCACAGCAAGACCTGTCAACTTGCTCTAGCGCTCAGACCCCGTGCTGACTTTCATTACTAATACTCCTGCTACTTGCATATCACAGCCTGGCTTTTACCAGCCAAGAGGGAAGGAAAGGGGAGGTAAGGGCTGAACGTGTATGGGCCCACGAAGATTGCCATGGTTCGTTTCCTCGCCCAACACTGCATCTACTAGAGAGAAAATGTTACCCCTCTTCTTACCAGTCGTCATCAACCTTTGGCCTGAGGTCCAAAGGAAAATACTGCTGCTGGCTCTGGACCCGGGGAGATGTTTAGGCAAGTGGCTGTTTGAAGGGAGGGCTCAGATACTGATGGTGTTGAGAGATGGTTCAGTTGGGAGGGATGGGACATGGAGGGTGAGGGGGTAAATTAAAGAAGACTTACTGGACGATTATAGGAGAGGCGCTGGGGGTTAAGAGGGAATCTGCTGGGGGGGGGGATGAGAGAAGGGTTGGAGAGAGGAGGTGAGCTGAGATCAATTTGTGGTTATAAGGGCATAGAAGCGAGAGATGATCAAATAGGGGGTTACAAAAAGGGATGAGAGGTGGGTTGGGGATGTAAGAGCTGAAGGTATGGAGGTTAAGAGTGGGTCCACTGGAAGGGAGGAGGCTAAAAGGGGTCCTCGGGAGTGGATAGCGGCTGAGAGAGAGAAGTGCAGCACAGGTGAGTGCATGACTGTTGGAGGGGGACCACACCCTTGCTGTTTTGGTCATCCTATGGGATCATGTGAATTTTCAAGTGCTAAATTGGGTCATATTGGCTAAAAGTCGGGGAATCCTGGAGCTACAACACTTCTAAAGCCCATGAAAATGATATATTGGATGTTAAGATAACCTTGAAGTTAAGGCAAAGAAAAAGGAAAACATCCTATAATACTTTTTTACATAATAAAACTAAGATTTTGGAGAATGCAGCAACACACCATAATTTGCACCTCATTTATTTTATTTGGAAGCCTATGTGTGTTCAATGCAGTTTACAACACAGACTATAATTTACACACAAAACTGTATTCAAAACAAAATACATTTAAAAATCAATTTAAATTAAAACTGATGGCAATAAGAAGGGATGCCTTTTCTACATTTCGCAGAGTATAGTCCCCGATTTCCCTCTATCTTCAAGAATAAAGAGGAATTGGAAAATTGGGAGGGTCCACAAGATGGGGGGGGGGGGGGGGCGGGAAGTAGGTCAATGTAAAAGATAAGAGGATGCTTTGTTCCTGCAGTCAGTATTTTATTGATAGCACGTATAACTACACTGCCTCTTGTAATTTTCATTCTGCAAGTGATAGTTCTATGTTGACAATGTATTGTTCATGTGATTTTATATTAATAAAAATTGTCAATTATAAAAAAAATCTATTTAAATTGAAAGCAATATTAAAAAGATATGCTTGTTACCTGCTGTCTAAACAACATCTGATAAAGTTTGTAAATCAGCAGGTGATCTATGCCAAAATACGGGAGCCATGTAGATGAATGCTCTTTTCCAGATTTTTAAGCTATTAAACATAGATCCACCTTGTGTATTGATAGGTATAGTAAAGAGATTCTCCCAAGTGGATGCTTAGATCTCAAGAATCAAATAAGTTCTGTGTTCCACCTGGGCCAAACTGTAAATTATAAGCACCTTAAAATAAGCTCTAGAAGTGAGTCAACCAATACAGCTCATACAGTATCAGCAAGATATGATCTTGAGCACCACTCCAGACAGCACACACGCTGCGGCATGTTGCAATAACTGTAATGCTATCATGCTTTTGTTCTAATACAAAGTATAGGCTATTACAATAATCAAGTTATCTGAATAATACAGCTTTGTAAAGCTGACCTAACATCGTTTTAGTTAAATAGATAATTTTGAGGTCTAACCACCTTTTAACATATAAAAAAAAAAAATGCTCTTTACTACCTGATTGATTTGGGGCACAAAAGTCAATTATTACACCCAAATTGCAGACTTCCGTACCAATCTCATCAAGATTAGGAGATGAAATTTGGCAATCCATAATATTATAGTTAATGATCAGTAAATAACCACTCCATATTAGTCACACTGTAAAAAAATAACTGTGTAGGGAATATTTTATTTATGATGCATTGCATAAACGTATAGGTATCAATTTAATCCCTTCACAACAGTAAATGGGCTAGGATCCAATAATGAGGTAGTAGCATTAAGACCATTAATCATAGTCATCAATTCCAAAATGGTTACATTGAAACCTAATCCATTTGTCCCCCACCAATGTAACATTCTCTGGGACATTTTTAAATCAAAAATCCCATAAAATCTTGCATGCAAATCAGAGATCTGCCAGCTCACCACAATTAGGAAAAAATGGATTCCTCTCATCCTTTTTACAGTATTAAACTAATGGCTGATTTATGGTCGTGGCACTGCTTCCTGTAAGCATGCAAACTACACATTATTTTACTACATCTTCCTTTGTTTTTCTCAGATTTTCTGTTTTCTCCTTCGCTCCCTCAAAGCAGTGGTATACCACAATGCCCTTTTACAAATTCCTCTAGAATGAATTTCTGTCTTTGGCGCTACTCTGTCATATGCAGCACTCAAAGACTATTGCATAAATCTTGTGATGCTATTGATTCCATCATATTAAAATGGGTTGAACAAACCCATTCATTAACCAATAACGAAGTTTGCTGCTAAGCAAACCTCCTTCCTTTTTTTCATTATGCAATCATTAGTCCTTACACAATTGTTCATTTGAAACAGCAACAAAAAAAACAGACCATACAAATTCCATAGTACAAATTTAAGTAATACAGTCTGTAAACTTACTATGATGAAATAACACTGACATAAGGGACAAAAATTAAATTGTTAATCACAAATTTCCATCAATGTGTACATTAAAATCTCCAAACAGCAGAGTGGCTATTTGTTCACACAACTGTATAATATGAGATAGATTTGCTTCCAAGAGGGGCTAGCAAATAAACCAAAACTTCTCTTCTAACAGTTTTTATAAGATAATTTCAAACTTCACCTTATTCACCACTAAACTCTCTCTATTAAACAAACCACCCCCTTGCTTATTCTCATGTGCTCCTTCTATATAAGAATATCCTAAAGGATTTAACATCACATAATCGTGCTCATATTGCCACGATTCAGTCACAAAAAAAAAAAAAAAAAAGATTCTGAACAATATCTAAGATGCAATGTTCTTTTGCCCTTACTGACCTAACATTCCTATAGCCTATGTTTAAATTATCAACCTATTTACCATTACCACTTATATTAGCCTTTGCAATGGGGACTAATATCCTAGTCTCTATCCTACTCATCTTTTTTACACCCAAACCAGCATACCTACCTCAGCCTACATGGATCAAGATATTAAATGCATCCTCGCAACTTGCATTATGATTAATGTTAAACACACTTACTAAAATTTTAAATATTACTTATCCTCTCAGCAAACTAAAATATCTGGCCCACAACCCAGAAGTACCATTAAGGGGCAGGCCCATCTAGCGGCCTTCTTTTCAATGCAGCCCTTGCCACACGGTGATGTCACTGCACCAATGCAGGCTCCAGGATCAGATTGGTTTGATCTCTCCGGGGCTTTTCTCACAGGCAAAGTGCAGCAAAGAAATGAGACGTGATAGTGATTTCCCGCCAGAATCCTGGCTCAATTCTAAGGGGGCCTAGAGGCCTTCTTTTCAATGCAGCCAGTCATCATCACATGACCCCTGCCTCTCATCAATATTCTGCAGAGTTCAAATCAGTTACTGCAGCACATATGTTTAAAAGACACTTGCTTAAAATTTTAAGCGAGCCCTTAGTCACTTCCACCAGTCTCTAGGGTTTATTGTTTCTTCATAAAAGAGATCTTGAAAGATGTTAAATTCTACATAGCAATCCACAGAGTTAAATCGAAGCTGCTATCCTAGAGACTTCTGAGCACGAACTGCCTACACCCACTACTTTGTGAATCTTCCTTTAGATTTGGATAAAAAGCGCCTTCTTCCATTATTTTTATTTATTTATGCATAGCAAGTTTGCTTACAATCAATCCATGTTCTCAGTAGACAGCAGGATGAATTAGCCATGACCGGTGGGTGACATGTGCTGGCGCCAAACTGACCCTTCTTAGCTTATAAAGTTTTTGCACTACTGAGCATGTGTGGGAGTTCCCACACAGGTGTTGCCTCCTGAGCCCCTCAGTTGATTTTAGAGCTAACTTTAGCTAGGTAATCAACTCTCCAGGGAGGCAGGCATGAATTTAGAATGACTAATTCATCCTGCCCCAGAAAACAAATCGGAAGCCGATCCAGTTGGCTGTATAGCAGTAAAGAAAGCGAAGATCGGTGCATGAAAAAAAGCCCTTTATTGAAATTAGCCAGACTCTGGCTGAGTTTCGCTCTTTGGTCAAGAGCTGCCTCAGGGGCAATAGATGTTAGCAGGACTTATTGCATGCCTGCAGGGCTGATGCCACAAAGATTATGTATCCACTTTGCATACAATTTTTTGTTCCTGGTTGTGCATAAATCTGTTATTTAAAGCATGCAGTAATGCTGTGCAGCATAAGATGTAAAGATCGCTTCCTTCAATTTGTATCTTCAAAATAGGATAGGATCATAAAAAACTGCGGTGCGTATCATAGAAAGTTCAGCATAACTACATGCTTTAAACCAAAGAGCGAAACTCGGCCAGAGTCGGGCTAATTTCAATAAAGGGCTTTTTTCATAATTCATCCTGTCTACAGATAACAGTTTAAGGTTAACAAACTTGCTTTCTCTAGCAACAAGCAGGGACAAATTAGCTATGAAATTGTCAGTGGACACTCAACCTAAGGACTGCAGTGGAGCATTTACTGAAAAAGCAACCCGGACCCCACTGAGGAGAGTAAACTACTGGGTGAACAGGCTACATAAAACTGCTTGTCCAAATTTACTTTCACATCTTGATAAGATGGTCCAGATAGGAATGGGACATGAAAGTATGCACAGACAACAAAGTTGCAGATGTCTCTGATAGGCACAGCTTGCAAATGAGCCATGGCTCTCAACTAAGTCTGAACTGAGTCTGTAAAGCAAGTCTGCTCATCATAAACAGTGTAGAAGCATGATGAAGTAACTATTACTTGTGAATGACATTCAACAGCACTGGACAGACATCTCTCAGCTAGTATAGTTTTGAGTTCTAATGAGCATGTGCAGGAGTTCTTGCATTGGGCATTGCCTCATGAGCCTTTGCAGCCTATATCAGAATTCATTTTAGCTATGTAGTTGACTCTCCAGAGCGGTGAGTGGGTATTCCATGGTCAATTCATCCTGCTATCTAGGGAAATGTTTACAGTAAGCAAACTTTATAAACAGATTGAATTAACCATTACATGTTGGGAGTCCCAAGCTAAGGGTTGCAGCGGAACACTTAATAAGTAATCCAGATTTCACCATGGAGAGTAGACTTACTGCAAGAAGAGATTACACAAAACTGCCTGTCCAAATCTGTCAGTCCTTGAAATACCGTCCAGAGAGGAATGAGATGTAAAGATGTGAACAGATGACCAGGAAGCAGCCCAAGAGGAATCTTCTCTAAGATGAGCAAAACAAGAAGCCATAGCTCTAATTCTGTAAGCTTTTACACCATCTGTGACTTGCAATCCTGCTAAGGTGAAACAGTACTGAATGCACTCAGCTATCCAGATAGAGTATGTTTAGCAACTTTCATGCCTAGCCTATTAAGGTCATATGACACAAACAGTTGAGAAGTTTGGCAATGTGGCTGAGCTCATTTCTTGTAACAAGCCAAAGTCCTTTTGCAGTCCAAGATGTGAAATGTTCTCTCTCCTTCACACGCTTGAGGTCTCTGAAAGAAGGTAGGCAATATGATAGGTTGTTAGATAAGGAAAGCTGAGACAATCTTCAGGAAGAGCTTTGGATGAGTACGGAGGACTCACTGTGAAAGAATTGCAAGTATGGTGGATAGTATACAAGAGCTTGGAGTTCATAGACTCTCCTAGTAGAGGTGAACGCAATGAGGAATACTACCTTCCACATAAGGAATTTAAGTGAAGTTGACTCCAGCAGCTCAAAAGGAACAATATTCAAGTCCCATGAAACAGACAGTTTTCGTACCAGAGGTCTGACATGCTATAGACCTTTCATAAATCTAGAAATCAATGGATAAGTGAAAACCAGTTTACTGACCAACATAACATGGTATGCTACTATGGTGCAGAGATGTACGTGCAAAGTGGAGAAGCCGAAATCCAAAAGGAGCAAATATGTCAGTAAATACTTGGGATCCAAGAAAACAGGTCCAAAGCATTCTGTTGGCACCACTTAGAATATCTGTTTCATTTAAAAAGCATAATTTCTGGGAGCAGGAAAGAGAGAGAACAGCGGCCTCGGATGAGAAGGAATCCCGGCCCTGATTAAAATATTCCTGGACTTACTTGGACCAAAACTTTCCTGTGGAGAGGTGAGCCCTCGCTTTGTTCTGGGTCACGTGCCCTCATTGTCAGAGGGGGAGGGGCCGGCAAGCTTAATACCGGACCTCCCTGTGGTGCGCAGATGATGCCAGCGCGCGGCTTTGTCTGGTATATTGGGGACACTCTTTGCTTCAATGTGTTTAAAGTAAGTTAACATTTTTTCTCTCTCCCTGCTTTCAAATAGAGATCCTATATAGAAAATAGGTGTATTTGAGAAAACTCTAATATAAAAGTTATTCCCATGAATAAAATGCCTCATACAAAGAGGAAGGGCAGACTACGCCCAGAGATCCCAACTGTTGCTAGTTCTGCCCCATCTCAGCAGTTGATAGAAGAGTTTCTCTCACCTCTAAACGTAATTTCACCGGGAGAGGCTTCTGCTGTGGGTGTCGGTCAGGAGCTGGCGAGGAATTTCATACATCTCTTAGCCCCGGTGCACCTATAACACTGGACCCACCTAATCCTGCCCGAAACTCTGATCCGAATGAAGTAGAGATCACGGAAGGTGTGGAAGTACTTCATTTCATTGGGGATGGAAAGGGGGATCAAGAGGCGGGTGAACAAGTAGGAGGGACTGGAACTAGCCCGCTGGTGTTGGAAGGAAAGAGCAGCGGAGGTAATATCTTGTTACCAGACCCGCTAACATCAACACTAATGGTGGGGAAGGTAGGACATCGACCTCAGAATTGAGACATGTACGATGTTCGCAATCTAGTAAAAATGCTTTGGGAGAACCGAGACCTGAGTAGAATCAACACAAAAAGTTACTTTGGAAAACATTTGGTTGGTCTTAATGGACATGAAAACATCCATGAATCAAATGGAAATAAAAATCTCTGTTATACATCTTCAAGTAAAAACAGATGCGGCTGTGAAAAAACATTCAGAGAAACTAGAAATTCAGGAAAAACAGCTTAACCAAATGAAGAAATCCAGACAGGAATAATAAAAGGAGAACTGATTAATACTAGAAGGATTGAAGTAATTGAGAATAACTTGAGATACAACAATGTTAGAATCCTGAATTTTCCCAATATAAAGTACATATCACCTATGGAACAATTTAAAAGATTTTTAGGGGAGAATCTACAGCTCTCCCCAGAGAAAATACCATCTATTGAGAAAATCTTTTTTCTCGTTACAAAAGATAAGGAAAATTTGGAAAGGTTAAACCAATCCCAACAATTGGGTAATATTACAGAATTTCTAGAGAAGTCAATGGATGAACAAGAAGAATCAAGGGGTACACTGTGTGTGAGATTTACGAAGATAGAGGATAGAGATCTAATTTTGAGATTATTTCTCCGTAATCAAGATAAACCTTATCTTACACAAAAAATGTGGATTTACCCAGATATAACTAGGCCTACTCAGATAAGGAGAAGAAATTTCTTACAGATGAGCCCCGAGATTAAAAAACTCGGGGCCCAGATAGTTGTTTTCCTTGCAAATGTATTGTAAAGTATAAGAATGAGAGTTTGTGTTTATGGAACCTTCAGATCTCAGGAAATTTCTTGAAGCACGTATTCCCAGTCAAGAATTACTTAGATTAGTTATAGGTAAAATAGAGAGTTTAAACGTTTAGTGCACTGATACTTTTGAATAAGGATATTAATAATTGCTCCAGAATAAATATATTAGGATCTCTAATTCCTTATAAATGGTCTTATAAGTTTAAATTAATATTTAGGTTGTTTATAATCATTTACTTTTTCTTTGATAGAAATTGGAGCTAAAAGTTGATTGGTTTTTTTGCCTGTAATAGACCTTATCATTGACATGTAGATATTACTATTTGTTAAAATATGCATAAATAAATTTAAAAAAAGCATAATTTCTTCTAGTTGATGGCTTCTTAGACTAACTAAAATGTTTACTACCTTTTGGCAAATGGAAATTCGATATTATCAAGTTTTACTCACTTTGCTGTAGTGTAATTTGTGTGCTGTTGCATTACTTGTCCTTCATATGTTTTTTCTTATGATGGAAGTAAACCTTGAAGAGAATATTGCAGTGATCAGTGCTTGTGATGTTACAAGGAACTGTTCTTTCCTGTGCCCTGCTAAGACAGAGGTCATTTATGAGGAATGACCTATTGGTAGAAGAGGATAAGCTAGCAGATGATTTTATACAAGGTCTCCTATGCTCCCAAAAAATTAGACTGCTGCCTTTTTCATCCCTTTTCTTCTGATCACTTCTACTCATTTACATTTCATATCCTTAACAATTAGCAAAGTGCGTCTTATGATCTGGCATGTGACAGTTAAGGCTGGTTGAATGCTTCTGTTTATATCTGGTGTTTTGTAAACTTCCTGATGTGTGAATGTAATATTGAGGCTGTGACTCCTAGTGAAGTCATATAGATTTACGTCAGTACCATTCAACTCTGAAAGCAGGAAATGACCTTGAGGTTGATGTAACGAGATTCACTGACCTTTGCATGGATTTTGCAGTGCTATCTTAACCCAGGGTTTGAAAAGGTTTTTTTTACACTGGAAAAAAATCTGTGCTAAAAACATGTGTAGGAACCTTTGTTTTTTGTTCTTTATTTTTCCTGGGAATTTATCAGGGTTTCTTATAAGAACAAAAAAAGGAGAAAATCAGTTGAAAAATGTCACTCATTTTTCTTGGTAAATCTCTAGGGTTTATTTTGGTGTACAGAAGCCAAGACAAAACAATATTAAGTAGATTCTCCCACTCAGCAGCGACCCCTGCCTTGACATGTCTTGCTCTCCCCCACAAGCTTAACGAGAATCTCCTTCTTGTATACCCCAGTATTGCAACAGCATTCATCCTCTTTTTTTTTTTTTAATTTATATTTTATTAAATTTACTGCAATTTAACAAATCCAACAATACTGGATCACAAATAGAAAAACAATTTAACTTGAACAAGGTAAACATTATCTGAACGGTATTCTTAGTGGTATGTCAACTGTCCTCACATAATGTCCATTATCCACTTTATTTGGACTTGCAGCTCTCATTTCTCCTGGAATATTTCCCCTCCCCCCAATCCCAGCTCAGAATGAGCATAGTAAATATCCGAGGACACAATCGGGAATGGTAAAGACTCCCTCTGAATACTGCACCATCAAACATAGAATATGAAACATATGTAAAGGTAACATGGTTAACCACTTCACAAGTAGAGTAATAGCATGGCTGGTGCTGGCCTCATCATATGCGGAACATTTATTTAAAAAAGAAACTGTATGACGAACTAGAAATTCTGCTTGCCAACCAACGCTCCAAGAGCTCCCAAACCTGTGCCCTCCTGTTTGTCCCGGGTTTGAGCAGCTATCTCCACATGAGTTTTCCATAAACTGTGAAATCTCATCCGAATGTTAGCCTCCGAGGGGAGAGTATCTAACTTCCACATTTTTGCCAACTCGCAACGAGCCCCAATGATAATAAGATGTGCTAATTTCCATTTATTGGTTAGGGCATCTATTGGTAAATTTAAGAGAGCATTCTCAGGTGCCAGCTGAATTGGTGTGCTTAATACGCGAGTAAGGATTTGTGTGATGCGAACCCAAAATTCAGTCCCTTTAGGACAAGACCACCACATATGATAGAAAGTGCCAATCTGTCCACACCTCTTCCAACAAAAAGGGCTGTGGGAGGGCACAAATGTATGTAGCCTCGCAGGAGCAATGTACCACCGAAGCAAGATTTTATAACAATTTTCCACTAGGGCAGTGTACTGGGAACCTTGCTTTGTTGCCACAAAGATATCAATAGTCAATTTACTAATATCAGCCTCCCACGCTTTCATGTAGGCCGGCTTAATCGTGGGGTCTTTATTTAGAAAGTTGTAGGACCGGGATATCCCCTTTCGCAACATGTCTGCATGATCACACCACTGCTCAAATTGAGTTTTCCCCAACTCCAAGTCCTTGCTAATTCCCTCTGTGATAAATAGATGCCTCACCTGTAGATGTGCAAAAATATCCCTCGAGGATAACTGGAATTGTTCCTGCAACTGCTGGAACAAAAGTATAGTTCCCGTTGTCCATAGGTGCCCTAAACTGGTTATCCCCTTTACTTCCCAGTTTCGAAAATAAGGCATCTGCCCCCTGTGTGTAGAAGAGTATTTTCAATGATACTGGAGCTATGAAAATATTTTCTATCTCCCACAAAATGCCTCCTCCACTGCTCCCATAGACGGAGTGTGGTTTGAGCTGGTAAAGGAACTCTTGAAGTGGGCGCCATGCCTCCCTAGGCAGCCACATGAGGGAACGGCATGGCATTTTCCCCCCAGGGACTGTTCCACTACCCCCCATTGTTTTTGTTCCCCCCTGCGGTGCCAATCTAGGACCGCTCTGAGTTGGACAGCCACATAATACCATCGAAGGTTGGGTACTCCCAATCATCCCCTTAGCTTGGGACAAGCTAAGGGGATGATTGGGAGTACCCAAGAAAATGGTTTCTTCAAGCTACATACGCTAAAAAGAATTAAACCTCTTCTACATCCACATGACTTCCGGACAGTGTTACTAGCTACAATATTGTCAAAACTAGACTACTGCAACGCCATACTACTAGGTCTCCCTAAAAATACAATACAACCACTACAGATGCTACAAAACGCTGCAGCACGCCTACTCACTAATACTCACCGCCATGAACACATTACACCAGCTCTCATGTTCCTGCACTGGCTTCCTGTAGCATCTAGGATTATATTCAAAGTTCTCACCCTCATTCATAAGTCAATCCATAACCCAGATATGCAATGGTTCTCCAATCATTTTATTTTCCGTACATCAAATAGACCAATAAGAAGTATGCACCAAGCTAAACTCGCTGCTTCTTCACTCAAACACATCAAACACGTCGCCTCAAGAGACCGCTCTTTCACTATAGCTGGAATCAACATATGGAACAAAATGCCCTCGGACCTGCGTCTCGAACCCTGCCATAAATTCAAACAAAACCTCAAAACCTGGCTGTTTGAACAAGCTTACACGCTATGAACACCGCCTCTGCTGAAATGCTGACTTACATGTTCTCTGTCTCCCTGATCCTATTCCCACTCCCCTAATTTATCCCTGATCCTAATTTATCCCTGATCCTATTTCCCACTCCAATTTATTTTGCGCTCTGCATTATTATCACGCTCTGACCCCCCCCTGTTTATGATTCTTTGACTCGCCATTAACTATGGAATATGACTATCTTTGGTTTAATTGCATTTTGTGCTTAACTGGTTCTAAATTGATTTATATTATATTTTGTTCTGAAATTGTTCTTAACCGATTTATATTATGTCCACCTTAATTTATATTGTATGTAAAGCCGGTTGCTGATTTATTGTTTATTGTAAACAGAGGTGATGTTTCTTTTACGTGCCGCAGTATATAAAAAAAACCCACGAAATAAATAAAATACATAACCAGTTGGGATACCCTGGGTGGTCTACGTCTCCAGATATAGGAGAAAATCTTCTGTTGCCATTTTTTTAGGATGGCATTGGGGATAGGTATTGGGAGAGCCTGGAAAAGATATCCCAATCTGGGTAGGACATTCATTTTAATTGAGGAGATCCAGCCAAACCATGACAGATAGAGACCAGACCAGCGATCCAAGTCTTGAAATATCTTATAAATGAGGGGAGGATAATTTATACTTAAAAAGCTCAGCTGGGTCCTTACTAATATACACCCCTAAATATTTAATTTTCTGGGCAGCCCACTGAAAAGAGAACTGGGACTTCAAATGTTGAAGCGTTTCCTCAGGGAGGGAGATGTTCAAAATTTCAGACTTGTCAACATTTAATTTAAAACCAGACACCGCACTAAATAACTGCAATTCCCCCCAAGGTAGCAGCCTGTGCGTGTGTAGGGTTAGTGAGAGAAAACAAAATATCATCTGCAAACATTGATATTTTATATCCCAAACCCCCTACAGAAATTCCCTGAATTGTTGTGTTCTTGCGGACTCTAGTAGCCAAGGGTTCTAGAAAAAGGGCGAACACGAGTGGGGATAAAGGACACCCCTCAGAATAAATACCGTTAACTTTCACTCGGGCCATGGGCTCAGTTTATAATTGCTATAATCCATTTAAAAACTTCGGGCCAAAATTGAATTTCTGCAGAGTGCGAAATAGAAATGGCCAGTGGACCATATCAAAGGCCTTCTCCGCATCAACTGATAATAGGACAGACAGGGTATCCTGTTCTCGCACCCACCAAATTAAGTCCACAATTTTGCGGATATTATCAGCAGCCATTCTACCCGGAATAAAGCCCGCTTGATCCGTGTGCACTAAGCGGCCCATGATTTTATTCAGCCGAGATGACATGATTTTGGCTAAGAGCTTAAGATCGATATTAATAAGTGAAATTGGCCTATAAGACCCACAACTAGTGAAGTCACTCCCTGGTTTGCCCAGTATAGTAATCCCAGCTATATTCGCTCCCTTCCCCATCAGACCACCCTCCCATAAATGATTGAAAAACTCCTGTAACGGGGTTACTAAAACAGATGCAAACTTCTTATAAAATTGAGGGGGGTATCCATCAAGTCCCAGGGCCTTGTTAGCTTTTAAACCCCTAATAGCCTCACTAACTTCATCGGGTGAGATAGCTTAATCTAGGAACGCTTGTTCCTTCTCGCTCAAGCATAGGAGCTCTGTGTCTTGTAAATAACTATCTATATTGTCAGTAGTAATGGCTTGATTAGGATCATAGAGATCCCCATAAAATTGTTGGAACCGTTGCCTGATATCTGGCAGCAAAGATAGTAGGCTCCCATCCAGACTCCGAATCGCAGTAATCTGGGACTGAGACTGCCGTTTTTTAAATATCGAGCAAGAAGTCTCCCAGACCTATTACCCCATTCAAATTTTTCTTGAGTTATTAATGATAACTTAGCCCTCAGCTCCTTATCCGCTATGGCGCTGAGCTCGTCCCTAGCATTTTGTATCTGCTTGTATATGTTTTTAGCTAATGTCCGTGAGTTGTGGACAAGTGTGCTATGTTGTCCACCAAAGTCTGTTTCCGCTTCTGTTTTTGTCTTTTTTTATTTAATTTCTCTTTATGCAATTTTACATATTTAATCAAGATTACATTCTTGAATGGAAATACAAAGAAACAAGAGAAAGTCATAATTCACAAGCAAGAAAAAGGAAAAACAAGCAATAACAACATATATTGTTCCTTTGACTTTAGTCCTCAAAATGTGAGGGCAGGATATACACAACCTAAAGAAATATGATAAACAATACTTCAAGAAATAAAGGCCTTCACTGTAGCATTCAAGACCGATATCTTTTCAAGAGGAACCGGCTGCATTGTCACTGAGTTCTGTGGAGCCTATAGGGGTTTTTTCCCTGCCAAGAACTGAGACAGCTGAGGGGGGTCATAAAATACATAAGAATTACCATTATGCTTGACCAAGCATTTGCAAGGAAACTTTAGGAAAAACACTCCCCCCAATCTGAATCACCTGTGGTCTCATTAGGAGAAAGGCCTTTCTCTTCTTTTGAGTTTCCCGGGCTACATCTGGAAAGACCCTTACATTGCATCCTAAAAACTGATCATTTCTATGTCTAAGACAACATTTCAATAACCAATCTCTATCCGGTTCCAATGTTAAATTCACAATTAAAGTAGCGGGTATCGCAAGCTCCGTATCTGAAGTCTCTAAGAAGGTAGAAATATTCAAGGGCTGGTCAGCAGTAGGAACCAAAGATGTTAATCCTCCATTCTGTTCCGTTGATCTCTTTACTTTTGGAAGATTAAAAAATCTTTGAAATAGGTGGCATTTCATTATCCCCAATATGTAAAACTTCCTGGAGATACCTTTTAAAGATATCTCTCGGGGAAATTAAAGAAATCTGTGGAAAGTTTATGAACCTTAAGTTTTTGCTTCTAATTGTATTTTCCATCTGCTCCAATTTCATTGAAATATTCTTCCTTTCTTTTATCATCACTGTTTGAGTTAACTCAATATTCTTAATTTTGTCCCGATTAGTCATAATCTGCTGGTCCATATCCACTTGTGAACTGACCACCACTTTGACTTTATCCTCCAATTCTTTTCCTGTCACTTAAAGATTTAATTTGCGACATAATGGAGACTTTCAGATCTACCAAAGTCTCCCAAATAGTTTCCAATGTGAATACAGCCGGTCTTACCACAGCAGATGTAAATCTTACAGGGACACCTCCTTCAGCTCAAACAGTCTCCCTCAGCAATGTACCTCTCTCTTCCCCGGTCTGCCCCGTTGGCAATCCTGGGCTCAAGGTCGCGGTTTCTCTTTTGTCGGACCCTGCAGAGCTCTGTCGGTGGGCTCCCTGGTCCAACGACCGTTCTCCTGACTCCGGAGAACTCCAAATTGCGGCCAGATTCCCGGGTGGAGTTCCTTGAGCAGGGCTCAAAGGTGATATCGAGCCAAGGAGAGAGGGTAGCTCATCCCCCGCCCTCTCTCCAGCGGCTGAGCTTCTGCATTCAGGTCTTTCCTCACAACGTGTGCATCCATCAGACCAGAGACTGAAATGTTCGGAGGGGCTGCAGGGTATGGCTCACCTCTCTGTTTGCGTTTTCGTCCCATGTTCTAAGAAATTGCTGCAGGAAAAAAAAGTTTTAATTTCTGTCCTAGGAACTCAGAAAACGCCGTGCACTGCTACAGGTCAGCCATCTTGGATCCGCCCGCTATGTTGTCCACCAAAGTCTGTTCCGCTTCTGTTTTTTGTCTTTTAACATGTGACCCTGAGAAATCAATTGGCCCCGCATAACCACCTTCAGGCAATCCCATATGACCTGAGGTTCTCCTTCATTAATAGCAAGATAAGCCTCAATGTCCTTCCCTAAATAAGTAGAGAAACCCTCCTCGCTGATAAGAGAATCATTTAATTTCCAGGGTCGGAATCCCTCCCCCAACTCTGTCCCCCCCAATTTCAAATCTATCGGGGTGTGATCGGACCATGTAATAGGATGAATGGAAGCCCCTAAAACCCTACCAAGCAATAATTTGTCAGTTAAAACAGTCAATGCGCGAATATGTTTGATGAGGAGAGGAATAGAAGGTGTAATTCTTAATACTAGGATTCTGTTGACCCCATACATCAACTAGGTCCCATTTAGTAATAATTCCCTGGAGCTTCTTCCGTGGTTGTCTTGTCCCCATCTCATTCCCTCCAGAGTTATCTAAATGGGGGCTGAGCGTTAGATTGAAGTCCCCCAAAATTATGAGTGACCCCTCTACTTCCTTGGTAAGCAGTTGGCCAAGAGAATCCAGGAAACTCGCTTGGTTAGTATTAGGGGCATATATATTTAGGAGAGAATACAGCGTCCCCTGATACTCAAATTTAATCAGCAAGTAGCGCCCATCTTTATCTTCAGTGTGAGAATGGAGCACCCAATCGTAACCTGTCTTAAACAGGACACAGACCCCCGCATACTTATGCGCTTTTGTCGCAGGGGAGAAAAATCGATAGGCAAATTGAGGCCAATTGAGAAGATGCTCATAACGCCGCAAGTAAGTTTCCTGTAAACAAATAATCCCTCCTGGGTGAGCATTCAAATCTTGCTGTAAGATGTCCTTTGCGCGGTATATTGAGTCCTTTAACATTAAGAGAAAAGAGCTGTAATGCCATTAGACTTCCACAGTGAGATCCAGTCCCCAACCCTCCTCACCCTCCAGGCCAGACACTAAGAAACCTCCATGCAATTCTCCACCCCCTAAGAAGAAAGCAAATCTATTTATTTTATTTATTTGTTTTTATATACCGAAGTATTAGTGTTGGCCTTCACTCAGGTTTACATTTGAACAACATTATACATAAAAATCTGAATATACATAAAAATCATGAGGGTTGTAGTAACAGTGAACATAAGAATCAGAGGACAGCTGTAACGAGAGTTAACAATCCTAACAGAAACGTCGGATTAACAAAGGGAAAAACTTGATATGAGGGAGAAACAGTTATTCTAGCAAGGTAAAGATGACGGCTTGGGTCGCATTGTTGGAGGGAGGGCATAAGTTGGAACTGTAGGATAAATAGAAGGGGGACGTTGGGGAACTTGTTCAGTGGGGAGGGGGTGCTTTGGTGATAGGTAAGGGAGTGTGTGCTGAGCAATGGTTAGTTTAGCCTATTCCATCCTTGTAGGCTTGAAGAGCCACGTTTTGAGCAGTTTCTTGAAAGATATAGTATTGCTTTCGGTTCTTAGGTAGGTTGGTAGGGAGTTCCATAGATGTGGACTAGCTATTGAGAATGCTCTTTTCCTGGTTGTAGTGAGTTTGGCTGTGGTTACTGATGGGATCTCTAAACAAGCTTTGTTTGTTGATCTGGTGTTGCGTTGAGAGTGGTGTGTTTTGATTAGGGTGTTAATGCAGTCGTACTCTTAGTGGTGAGTTTGAGTTTGTGTATGATTGCTAGAGTTTTGTATTCAATTCTTTGTTCTATCGGGAGCCAGTGTAGCTCTTAAGACAGGGAGATGTGGTCTGATCTTTTGTGACCTCTGAGGATTCACGCTGTGGCATTTGTAGTATTTGTAGAGGGTGAAGGGTTTGATTTGGGAGTCCTATCATGAGCGAGTTGCAGTAGTCGATGCTTGAGAAAATCAAGGATTGTAGGATGGTTCTGAAGTCTGATTGGTTTAGTAATAGTTTGAGGTGCTTGAGAATTGATAGCTTGTGGAAACTTCTCTTATTTTCAAGGAGATGTGCTTTTTAAGGTTGAGCTGTGGGTCAATCCATATTCCCAGATCTTTAACGTTTTCTTTTAGTTTGATGGGGTTGTTGTCGATGATAATGGAGTGGTTCTGGTGATCTCCTGTGTTGATTCTTTCAATCAGCATACATTCAGTTTTGTCTGTGTTGATGCATAGTTTCAGTTGGTTTATAGGAGTTTAATTTTGTAAAGGTTGTAGCTGCGAGTTGTAGAGCGTTCTCAATGGTGTTTGTGACTGGGATGAGGAGCTGTATGTCATCGGCGTACAGGAAGTAAGTGACACTGAGACTGGAGAGAAGTTGGCAAAGAGGTAATAGGTAAATGTTGAAAAGGATTGCTGATAGCGAGGAGCCTTGTGGGACTCCTGTTTCAAGTGGAATGGCTTCGGAGGTGTGGTTGTTGAAATTTACCTTGTATGTTCTGTTTTGGAGGAAAGATACGAACCAGTCTAGGGTTTTCCCTGTTAAACCGATTTCAGATAGTCTGTCGATTAGACTATTGTGTTCGACTGTGTCGAAGGCGGCCGATAGATCGAGAAGGATGAGGATGTATCGTTGTCCGTTGTCAAATCCTCTTAGGATGGTGTTTGTTAGGTTAATGAGTAATGTTTCGGTACTGTGATTTTTTCTGAAGCCGTATTGGGTATGGTATAAGATTTTGTTTGTGTCGAGATGATCATTCAGTTGTTTGAGAGCCAAATGCCAAGAGAGTCCCTCTCCACCCGCATCCAAAGTATTCCCTGAGCCCATCCATTGTGCTAATAATCCCCCCCCTCCCCTCCCCCTTCTGTAAGCACCAGCACTGCATGGCGTTCCCGCACAAGCAGGTTTGGGGTGCTGTTCCCCCTCGGAGCAAAACCGCCTCGCCCCAAGCACCATAAACCACAATTCCCTTACTTCCCCATTCCCCCCCCCCCCCCCCCCCCCCCCCCATACAATACACTTTCCTAATAGCCACCACAACTAGCACGTTTACTCCTGACCAACCATTATTGGTAAACAGAGGCCACCTTCCATAAGTGAACAAAAATCCTCATCATCAATAAAATGTCAATCAGGTTTGACCGTGTCTTCCAAATAACTGCAATGGTGCCGCTCATCCATCATTGGTTCGTTCTCCTACACAGAGGGACAATTCCTGCCGTCTTAATCTTCTCCCCCCTTTTTCCACTCGCTGCCATCGGGGAAGAACCGGACGTCCTTTGCTCTCCACAACCGGTTGAACGGGAAAACCCGCCGCAGTTAAAATGGCTGCCGCCTCTGCCACCTGTGAGGTGGTTCCTTGGATAGTCACCGATATCCCAGCCGGATAAAGCCACTTGTACCTGAAATTTTGTTTCCTCAATACGGAGGTGACTGGCAGGTAGGAGTCGGCGTTTTAGGGTCCCAGGTGACAAGTCTGGGAGCACATGGACGGTTTGATTCGGCCACTGCCATGCTTGTTTTTTCCGCGCTGCCGTGAGAACCCGTTCCATAACAGGATAGCGCAAAAAACAAGCGATAATATCTCAAGGCAGATTACCACTCCGTGGTCCCATGGTGCGATGTGCCCACTCAAGCTCTATGGTTTGTGGGGGCGGCACAACGTCAGAACCCTCATTCTATGACCTGAAGAAATAACACAATGAGCGGACGACCTCATGGAAGTCACTGTAGGCCTCTGACTCAGGGATCCCACGGAACCTCAAGTTGCATCTCTGGTTCCTATTTTCTAGATCCTCGAGTTTTAAAAGCAGCTCGTCTCCCCCTTTGGACAAGGAATCACATTGAGATTGCAGCTGTGTCACTTTGTGCTTCTGTGATTCTAAGCGGACATCACAATCATCCACTCTGTGCCCGATCTCCCCCATTTCCTCTCTTATTTCTGCCATCATTTCGAGTAATTCTCTCTTATTTGCCTTCATATCCCCGCCTAAGATCACTGAACCACTGTCAGAACTCATTTCTAGTGGGACCTCTGATAGCGAGCAATTATTCTCACTGCTGAGGGCGTCAGAGTCCTCCTCTGTCTGGGCCGCCATTTTTGCCTCCGTACTAAGGCCCTGTGTATCTGATTCGTCTCTAAGTTTAGAGTACGAATATTTGCTCAAGTCGAGCCGTTTTTTTTCTTCGTAGTCATGGAAAAAAATATGTAGGAAAGTTTACCTCTGAAAATTTCCCTTTCTGGGGGGCTGGGTGAGGATTTTTTGCTAGTTATCGCTCGTGGTGCTCAGGAGCTCTCCTTTCAGGCTGCCATTTTACTCCGTGGTCCCGCATTCATCCTTTCTAGTGGTGGTTCCAGTCGCTTCCTTCCTCCTCCTTTGGTAGCTTTGTTTGCTGTGGCTACTACACTTCTGCTTTTGTAGTGGGCCAGGAGCCTGTTGGAGAATTGGTTCTGGTATGGGAGGGCCACTTCAAACACTGCCTCAGTGGCACCAGACTGCAGGCATTCTGGCTCATTGGGGAGGGAAGCAGGACCCGAAGTGTCGCATCAGTGAGCGCTTTCACAGATTGCAGGGTAAAATTATAACCCCCCTCCCCCCCAAAAAACCCTCACAATAACCAACGTTAACTTCCCTCCATCCCCTTGGTCTAAAAGGGAAAAATTCCCTGCTCCTAAAATTTTTGCCTGGCGTCTGTTTTCTAAATAACTTTCCACCTCTGCCTTAGAGTGAAATTGAGAGCAGGAGTATATGGTACCCAAGGGCTAGGAAAATTCTCGGAACCAGGCCACCCAAGTGCCTAAAAACCTATTGCGGCTGAATCTGGCCTTGTTCTCATATCACATGCATGCAAATGTATCTGAATGTTCATCATGGAAATTTTTGAAACCAGACTTGCTTGCAGTCCTTGAAAACTAGAGCTGAAAACCCCTGGAATAGTGTGTAACTAACTTTAATTGAACATGGAAATTAATAATAAAAACATGAAACAGCTCTGCATATGTCATGTAGCACTATAGAAATGTTAAGTAGTAGCTGTTGATAAGAGTGATAGGGGCCAAAGCTACCACATTAACCCAGAGTCCTGAATACAATAAGTTCCACTCAGGACAAGAGCCTAATTTCTGGGATGCGTGTGTACATGGTCTGTTCCCCTCTCCTCACCTGTTAGCCCTCTTGTCGTTTCCCCCCCCCCCCCCCCAAACACTTTCTAAAACTTTGGTGTAGAGGACACCAACAAGAGGTATAGATATCACTCATAATGAAAATGCTTGAAGTATACTTTGCCTAATTTGAATATGAATTGAGTTCATTTGCTTGTACCTTAGGTTTTTTTTAAATACTGACCTAATTCTCAGCACCCAAGCCTCTAAGTTGACCTTCTGTTTTTAACATTATATCTGTTAATGGCGATCCTTTCAACATCTGGTTGCCACAGAAATTTCTCCGAGGACAAGCAGGATGGTAGTCCTCCCACATGCATGAATCATTGGATGGAGCCCGGCATGGAAAACTTGTGTCAAACCTTTTCTAGAACTTTCACTGCGCCTCATTGAGCATGCATTATACCACAGGGTTCCAAGCCTGTCACTTCGTGGTCGGGCGAGTCTCTCAATTTTTCTGACTTTTGGCCTACTTGACCTGTTTTTTGGAAAACTGTTTTGTGAAATTGTTTTTGGGTTTTTTTTTTGCTGGCACCTGCTTGATACAGCTCTTGCCAGATGTACTGAGGGGAATGTATCACAGTATTTTTGAGGTGGTGAGAAAAGTACACTGCCTGGAGTCACTGGGTGGGAGGGGAAGGCGCCTCCAGTGTGCTTATATCACGTGGTCTGACAGGACAATGACATGCTGGTGCAGCCTGGTGTCACTGGATAAGGGCATGCAGTGTAGGCTCTGCCAGGCTAACCCACCTATGGTGGTGGAGATGGGAGGAGACTTTGGGGGAGGGAAATAGGAAAAAGCTTCAGGGAGAGGAATATAAAGGAAGAAAATTGGTTATTTAGTTTTGTGAATTATTAATGAGCAATTAATATTTGGTTATGAATTATATTTATTGTCATGTGAATTCTACTTAAGATTTTTTATGAATCTCTAAACTGCTGTGTGTGTTCTTATTGGGTTCAGTAAGACAGATGTAAGTCTAAATAGAAATAATAAATAGAAGAAAATTGAGTAAAAACAAGGTAATGGTAAAGAAGAGAATCCTATTTCTTTATTGAATTTTGGCTTTATTGTTACCTTTAGAATTGGTTTGGTGGTCTCTTGCATTTATACCCCCACCTTCTCACGGTGTTTCCCAGCCCTCTTGAAGGCACACCTAACCAGCCTTGTTTTCAGGATGTCTGTAATGACTATGCAAGAGAGTTGCATGCACTGGTCTCAGGATATCCTGGAAACCCAACTGCATAGGTGTGCCTTCGGGACAGAGGGTTGGTAAACAATGCCTTATCAAACTAATAGCTTGCTCAAGGCAGTTCACAGGAACCTTAAGAATATCTTTCACAAGGATACAGTGCACAATACAAGGCCTTAAAACAGTCCTGCGATTATACTGAAAATAACAGCACTGTATTTTTGGTTTACAACAGGAACTTAATAGCATTATCGGATATGAGGTCTGTGGTTGTGGATTAAGAAATATTTGTAATATTTTTGATGGATTGACTTGAAATTAATATACTTAAAACAGACTTAACATATCTCCTGTTCTCTGGGTGCATTTGCACTTTGCTGCTTGGCCTTCTGAGATATGTGAGACTGATTGGTGCTGTTATTAATCTGATTTTGAGATGTGAGAATTCCTCACTGGTTCCTCCCAACACAGTCCCTTGGTGAAACAAGTCATGTCGAGGGACTGTACAGTTTACTGCAATTATTTGATAAAACATTCTGAATAAATGGCTATTTTGAATGCATTTGACATCACTGAACAGTTCGCATTAATTCCACACATTTTTCCTTTACTATTTAGGCTGCCATATGTGAGCTCTATTACTGAACCATTTCTGGTGTATGCCTCTGTACAACATCAAATTCTAAATTTTGGCAACTGCCTCCCCCAGGGGGAGGCGCGTCCTGGGGTTATTGCATTCCTTTGGAAGAAAACCATAGGACCATTGAACAGTGTCACATGAATTGCAGGTGACTTAACTGCACAGAATTAAAACGACAGAATGTATACAAGCATTGCAGGCAATGTGGTCTGTGCTCCACTGCAAGAAAATTTAACAAAACGGCCCAAGGGTTGCCAAGATACCTGCCCAGCTAAAAATAAAACCCTAAAAGCAGCTGCCCCACCCAAATTGGCACTCAATGAGTTGGTAAAGCTGCACCACACAGAAGAAGAAAAAGAAAAAAAAAAAAAAAAAAAAAAAAAAAAAACACTGAAATGTGTGCTGCCCAAAAATGCAAGCCATCGCAGAATCGCATCAATCTCGGCGCTGTTGCGACCGTCGCTGCCAGACGTCTCCACTCCGCCCTCTTTACCTCTGTGGCGACTCCCTCCAGGTCTGAAGGATGGCTGGCTGCCGCGGCGTCTCCCTGCCGTCTCTCTTCGGTGTCCCCGGACCGGCTCGACGCTGCAGATCTGCCATGTTGCCTGAAGCCTAGGGCACGCGCACGCGGAGTGAAGTACCAGCATGGGCGCGAACCTCAGGGGCGTCCCCCTGCGATGACGTCATCCGCTTCAGATATTTAAAGATCTCTGATATCGCTAACAAATGGAGTTAGCAAGGGTTCGGGTTAGGACAAGGTTACTCTTTACCCTGCCTAAGCTCCTCTGCC